>NC_045450.1:71181149-71263779 GCF_002776525.5 Piliocolobus tephrosceles
TTTGTGTGCTCTCTCTGTGTGAGGTGTGTGTGTGCATGTGTTGTGTGTGTGCGTGTATGTGCCTGTGCGTGTGTATGTGTTGCTGTCTCTGCACATCTTTGCCTTCCATCCACGCCTCCCTCACTGTGCTGAGTCCCTGATTGTCCCACAATCTCTGTATATGTCTCTTGGGGCCTTGCCCCTGTCCCTGAGCCTCTAGATGTCTCTGAATTCTGAGGAGGGAATATCTTTGGTCTCTCTCTGGGGTGGGCAGGGGTCCCTCCGCCTCCCTGTGTCTCTGTTCTGTGTGCAACCCACCGGGCTCCCACCCTGAACTTTTCTTCTTTACTGACTTCCCAGGGGCTGTGTTACCTTTGCCCATGCCAGGCACCCAGGATCTGGCTCTCCAATCGATTTTGCAAAACAAACAAACAAAACAGGCTGTTGGGTCTGTACGTGTCTGCACACATCCAAGTGTAAATCCTTCAAGGAGTTCCTGGAGTGGCTGAACTACAACCCGGCTGGGACAAAAAGGACCCAAACTGGCCTTGGAGGAGGGTGTGAGAAGAGGGAGGCGCCTCCATTTTCTCAGGGACTGTGGGCAGCATCTTTGAGCCGGTAAAGCCCCTTCCTCCCTTCCCAAGCCTGGCATCACTTGGCTGAGTGGATTTTGTTTTCTCCCTTAAAACAAAATAAAACAAAACAAAAACTTGTTTGCATCATTTTCAACAACTTCTAAACGGGAATAGACAGGGCATTACAAGCCGTAAATGGAGACCAATGGGCACAGGTTGAGTGTCCACATTAGCAGGTTTCTGGGAGCAAATTGCTACCTTTGATTAAGAAATAAACCTGAGCGCGTTCCCCTTTCACCTCTATTTCCATGGTCCCCATTTTCAGGTGTCTCCCTGGTTTCTGATTTCCTCTTCCCTGTGGAGTGAGCACGCACGTCTATCGCACCTCTCTCTTTCAAATCGGAAACTACACAACACCTGCCCACTGAAATTTAATTTATGTTTTCCTTTTGGTTTGGTTGGTCTTTTAGAAACCCATTCACGTTCCAATCTATTTTCTCTTTGTTGCCTTGCTCCCTCCCCGTCTCAGGAGGACTTATAATTCCACAGAGAGCCACTGAGTCACAGGCCCGCTCCCTTTCTTTCTCTGCTGCCCCTTTTGGTCATCAATCTCCTTCAATGTGGACCCTTTGCTCAGAAACAAATTCTGGGTGCCCCTTCAACACCCCCCAACTTACACACCCCATACACACACATTCATGCTGTAAGGAAAATATTATTGCCATCTTTCCAAGCTCAACTGTCCAGGAAGCAGAGATTAAAAATCTATCGGGATGCTTCAGGCACTGCCTCTGTGGGAAGACAGAGCTGCAGATGGGCCCCGCGTCCAGCAAGGGAACACCGGGAAGCTCACTGTCTGAGGCGCTTTCTGCTTCTAAGAGCCACATGTACTGCAGATGCAAGAAATCTGAAAAGCTCGCCGGGAACAGGGCTGGAGATTCCTGGGCTGCAATGTTGTCAAATATTTCCTTGAAGAACATCATGGAAAATGCGTGCGTTTGGGTAAAAGGGCCGGTGGAAGGGGTGAGCTCGGGCCGCAGCAGCACAAGCACTAGACAAGCACTAGACTTTTTTTAGCACAAGCACTAGACTAGCACAAGCACTAGACTTTTTTTCTTTTCTTTTTTTCCTTTTATTTTCTTTTTTCCTTTCAATTTTTCCCTTTTTTCTTTTATTTTTTCCATTTTTTTTTTTCATGACCAAACTATGAACCTCTCTATGTTGTTTGGCTGAGAGGAGATTCTCTGCCAGGGCCTGGAGCCAGGGATCACCCTCATCACAGCTGCTCCCCAAACTTAACCTTGATGGTCCCCACAGGGGGGTTCCCAGCTAAGTGGGTGTGGCAGGGCGGGGTAGACCAGGGAGTGCTGCCTTTCACTCCTCCTCACCTTGGAGTCCCCCCATGAAGAGTCTGGGGAGGAACCCAGAGCCTGGCTGGTGGGGAGGAACCCAGAGCCTGGCTGGCTACCGGATACTGACCGCCTGCCTTGGTTTGAGATTGATCAGGCGGCAGCAGGCACAAGTGCAGACAGCACCCCTAATACGTGTGGCTCAAGCCAGGAGCTCTCCTGATAGTGCCATCACCCCCAGACACTGGGGGATCCCAGGATTTGGGGCCTTTTCTGCTGCAGGTTTGGTACATCTCGCCTGCCCCTGCGTCTTCCCTCTGCCCACTGCAGATAGGTGGCTCTGTGCCCTGAGCACACGGCCTCTCACAGGCCCACTGGGAACCCACCACACTTGTCCGTCCATCTCCACACCACACCAAGAGCTGCCACCACTCTCCTCCCAGAGCCACAAAGCCGGTAAATGTCACCTGATGGCTACAAAAATAAAGTCAGAGTGTCATTTCGCTTCCTTGGGACCTGAGATCAAAAGAGAATCTTCCTTACAGCATTACAGTGGGATTTTGTGAGCTGATGATAACCTTGAGGTGCCTAGCCAGGGCACAGGCAGGGCTCGGAAACCGTTCGCTGTGTGGTCACTGCATTATTGCCTTCTTACTATGACTGCGTGTCAGGTGGTGTGGAAACCTTGGGACGGTCTTCCCTTCACATAGCCATGCGCTACTGTGCACCCATGCCCTGACGCTTGGGTGGAGAGAGTACTGGTCACCACGTGGACCCTGTCGTTGCAACATGCTGTAGCCAGAATTCGTTTTGCATCCACGGGTCTCCCATGGAGTTCTGTTCCCTCAGGCACTGCACTGTATACAATTTTAAGTGCACCCTGCATGGAACCCATTGCAGGGCACACACAGCCTACGTGTATGCTCACAGAGCCTGCAGTGCTCTGTGTCTGGAATACGTTATTTGGTGCATACCTCCCAGAGCAACATGTAACGTGTGTGTGACATGCTATCCTGCACACATCTGAAAGACTGCATACATAACGCTATTATGCTGTGCACACATTTGCTCATATTCTGTGTAGAAAGCACCTCATTTTGTGACTCAAATATTCGGTTTCCATAACAAGTTGCATTGCTCACATCTTAAAATATTCATTAGGCGTGAAACCACCGCATGGTACCGACATCCTTCTGGATTGTCCCGCACAGAGGCTGATATATTTGCACAGTTCTCGCTGTTCTGTGCGCCCAGCCACTCACACTGGACACCCACCTCACACTCTTCTGCCAAGGGAGACCTAGGTTCTTCCCTTCCCTGTGCTGGCTGTGCGGGCCACAGTCCTCTGCACGCCAGCAGCATGACGCATGCACATCTAGAGTGTGCGAGAAGTATCTCAGGTATCTGTACACAGATCATCTTAGAATCCACCCGCTGGACCTGATATTTCCCCACAGTCCCCGAGTCCCCAGGGCTGCACTTTCACCCACAAATATACCTCCCGCTCCCCTCCGCCGGTCGTGAAGTTTCCTTTCCTCCTGCTGGGTCCTCCTTCCCTCCCTTCCGAAGCCCCCAGGACAGGCCGCTTCCCTCCCGCCTAGCTCCCGCGTCGGGTCCTGGCTGGCCGCCCTACCTTGAGGCGTCGTTTGAACCTCGCCTCTCAGGGGGTTGGAGGGAGCGGGGGGCGACAAGGGCGCGGGTTCGCCGCTAATGCCGAGCAGGGGCGGCGGCGGCCGGCTGGGCGGCTGCCCTCGCGGTGGGTGGTCGGCGGCCCCCTGCCCCGCCCGCGCGGCCGGCCCGGGCTCCCTCGGAGCGGGATCTGGTTCCCCGCTCGGGTTACGGCGCGCTCTCGGCCCGGGCGGCTTCACTTAAGCAATTAGCTAGTAAAAATACCTTGGGCCTGGGGAGTGGGAGACGTCGCAGGCGTGTCTGTTTTTACACACCCCCGCCAATCCCTCTCCGCCAATTTCAGGATTCCTGGGGCCGGAGCTGGGGCGCAGATTTGTTTTGGGGTGGGAGGGGACCGGTCTTCATGGATTTTAATCCAGGAGCAAAAGGCTACCTACCGGCGATCTCTGTCCCTGTCTGCATTTTCTCCTCCGTCCCTGGAACTGAGCCCCTGGGGTTTTTGTTTCTGTTTGTACAACCTAAGCCTTCCGTGCATGGTCTTGTCCAACCCTCCCTATGACCCTAAGAAATAGGAACCATGATGAATTCCATTTTGCAGATAAAGAAACTAAGGCTCAAACAGCGTATGCATCATCCCTACGTGG
Source organism: Piliocolobus tephrosceles (assembly GCF_002776525.5). Classification (NCBI taxonomy): domain Eukaryota; kingdom Metazoa; phylum Chordata; class Mammalia; order Primates; family Cercopithecidae; genus Piliocolobus; species Piliocolobus tephrosceles. Next base: position 71,185,326 of record NC_045450.1, read on the forward strand.
TGGGGGGAGTTCAAATTCCCCTGCCTTTGGGGTTCAGGGCAGAGGGGCCCCTCTGCCCTGAGCATCGCGGGACCTCACCCCTTGGTCAGGACACTTAACGCCCTGGTTCTGCAATCAGGCCAGGTTTGGATACTGGCTCTGCAGGGTGACCTAGGATCTAGAGTGACCTTGCCGAGCTCCATCTGTGAGGGAAGAAGGAAATGATACTGACTTGGTAGGGGCATCGCGGAATATTAAGCAGGTTTCTTAAGGACATTTAACCGGTGTCCTGTATTCATGGTTCGTGCCTCACAGGTTCACAGATGGGCTCCAGGCATTTGGCGAAACCTTCAAAATCATTCTATGAATGTCACAAATATGCACCTTCTGGGGGTGGGGGCAGGTCTGACTAGTTTTCAAAGAATTAACAGCCAAGAGGAAGGTTAGGAGCCGACAAGGGCAGTTTGTGGAGTGAGGAGCAGCGCCTGGTGCCTGGGCAGCAGTGGATGAGCCTACTATTATCATAGTATTTGTAGTTGTCATGGCTATTTTATCACCATCAGTTCTCCAGTGGGGCTCTCTGTCCCCTTGGGCCTGGGAAGCCAGGGCTGTGTGGTGACAGCAGAGGCATTTCTTTTCTAAGCCCCACTCTCTCCACCCCCAGCCTACACAGAGGCACCCGGAAGAGTGAAACGCCAGGAGATTTTGTCCTTGGGCGCACGGAGGGCAGACAGAGGTGTTCACCTCTCAGCGCTGGCTGGTGAGTGCCAAGTCCATGCTGGGCCTCAGTTTCTCTGTCCTAAAAATGTAGGATTAAGGGAGACCTCTCAGGGACATTTTAAGAGCCGAGAATGCAGTCTCTGGGCATGAAGGAAAGCCCTTCTTGCTAAGACTGTGGTTTTCCCCAGAATTCAGGGGGTCCCCTCCAAATTACAGAGTTGGGAACTAATTACTCTCCTCTCTCACGCCCCTACTTGTACACACACCCAGCAGTAGAGATTAGCAGTTGAGGAGAGCCTCCACCTTTGGCTTTCCTGAGACTCCCAGGCCTACTGGGCCGGCTCTTACCCTGGACTCCATGGCTGGCTGGCCTGTAAGATCTGGTTTGCTGTCAGAGCTGGTGAAAGGGTAGAAAGAAGGGTGGAAAGGGAGAAAAAAAGGATCTCCGGGTTAGCCAAAGATGGGACCTGCTGCTTCCCTTCCCCAACTGAAGAGGGCCCAAGAGCGAAGGAGGCTGCTGGGAAAGGGCTCCCCAACCTCATGCTTTAGAGACCCCCTCACTTTGAAGGCGCCCCATGAGTGGGGGAGGGGCGAGGGGAAGGGAGAATGTTATTTCCACTTGCAGAGAGCCGCAGGGTGCGTCCTGCACCCCTAGCTGGCTTAAGAGCTGTGCAGCTTCCCTGCTCACCTCTGCTAAAGGCCAGATGTGCTCTGGCAGTCGGCAGTAGCGACCCCTTCCTGGGAACAGAACTTTCCTCCGGAGGCCAGGGTCTCCTTATCTGCAACTGCCATTTGCCAACAAAAAAAAAAAAAAAAAAAAGAAAGAAAAAAAGTGGGGAGAGTAGAGAATGTGAGACTGCGTGTGTGCGTGGACGCGTGCGCACGTGTGGAGCGGCGGTACTTATGATTATTTGCGCGTGGCGCCTGGCTATGCGTGGGCGAACGCGCAGTGCAGAACACGTGGGCGTGCGTGAGGTGTGCATTTAAACCAAAGTGTGCCCTCCCCGTTGGGCAGGCCTGTGTGTTGGTCCAAGGGTTGGGGGGCGCCTGAGCTGTGAGGGTCGCTGGGAAGGGTGTTCGAGGCCGTGGGCGGTGCGGAGCGTATCTGTGTCCGCGGAGACTGAACTGATTGTGTGAAGTGGAAGCGGGTCTGCCAGAGAGCGTTTACCTGCGTGAATGCACAACCACACACTACGGGACACTCATTCTTTCCCTAGGCGGGCCAGGCTCTCTGAGCGCGGAGACCCAGAGAGGCCAGCGGAAGGACAGCGCGAAGGCGGCTCTCTTCTCCCGTGAGCGCGGATCTGGGGGAGGAGGCGGCGACAGCCCGGCAGGCTGCTCCGGCGAGCCCCCCAGCTCCTCGCACCGACGTGCCAGGCGCCCCGAAGGCGACAAGGAGTCTCCCGCCGAAAATGCAGGCGTCCGAGCAAGGAAGGTGGGGGCGGGTAGTTAGCGAAAGACAAGGAATCGGGAGAAACCCGAGGGGCGGGTGGGCTTTGAACGCGCCGCGCCGCGGGCAGTGCTGCGAGCCCGGCACACGCCTCTCCCCCCAGCTCGCGCAGAGGCTTGGCCTCTCGGCTCCTCGCGATGACCCGCGAAAACACCCCTCGCCCCCCTCTTCCCAACCGGGAACCCTGGAGGGAGAGGCCGGGCCCGGCACCCAGCAGTCCGTGCGAGAGCAGCACTCACCTGGGTCTGTGCGCACAGCGTTGCGCCGGGGCTCCTGCGCAGTCCTGCGCTCGGCTCTCCGCACCACCTTCCCTGGCTCCACCGCCCCCAGCCCGCACCCTAGGGCTGAGGTGGCAAGCGCAGGTCTGCGTGCGGGCCCCCTGCGGGCTGGCAGCCAGGCGCGCGAGGGCCGCCCTGGCCCGCGCTCCCCGCCCGCGCTGTCTGCTCTCAGGAACCTGGCCTGGCGCGCAGTGTCCGAGGCCCCCGCGGCGGCGGCAGGCCGAGCCCACAGGGGCATTAGGCCAACTCCCCCCTCCCGCCCTGCGCACGCGGAATTCTCTATTATTATTATTAAAGAATCCCCCAGAACTTGTTTACGTTAAACCCTGTAAACTTCCTGCCAGGGCCTTTGCCATCTCTCGGGAAATCGGAACCTGCGCTTTGAAAATGGGGCCGCGGGGCCAAATAGGCGGGTTTTCAGTGTGTGTCGGGAGTGGGGGAGGGCAACTGAACTACGTGTGAGTTCAGATTCGAGTGTGGCGTGTGTACGCGTGAGTGGGAGTGAGTGCGAACTTAAGCTCCTGTGGGCCTTAAGCTTCTGTGTCAGCGAGCGCATTAGTAGGTGCGAACATGCCTGAGCGCCCTCTGCACGAGTGTGCACACACGCATGGGTGTGTTTACACGTCTGTTTGCGTAATTTACCGGGTTTGCATGTGCATCAAGACATGTATGTGTGTGCTAACGTGTGCACAAGAGCGCAAGGGTGTGCGGGCATGGGTGAGTGACTGAGCACGCAGCTTGTTCCGGGGCCTGTGGGGTTTGGGTCGCCGCTGGGCCAGCGGGTTCTCACTCACCCCCATCAGGCCCGCGGCACCCGAGACAAAGCGGCCGCGACTCGTGCTGCGCTTTCGTTTTCCGCCTGCGCTCTGCCCAGGCGGCTGCCCGCCCGCTCGCAAGCTGCCGGGCGAGTCCGAAAAATCCCGGGCGCTGCGCAGTCCTTCCCGGGGCGGGGAGAATGGGTAGGCGGTCCCTCGCGGGAACGTACGCCGGCCGGCCGAGAGGACAGGAGTCGAGCCGGCTGTGCCCGCGATGGTCACGACCGGGAGGCCACTGCACTTGCGATTTGCCACAGGGCTGTGCGCGTCGGGGAAGGCCCTGGCCCAGGGCGCGTTTCCCGCCGCGCCGCCCGGACGGGGAAGGCGGGGTCCAGCGCGCCTCGGGGCTGAACCGCGGGCGGAGGGCGCATTAACACTTGCTCGCCAGGTTGGTGGAGGCGGGGCGGATTTTGTTGGCGGCCGCAGGGCGGCGAGAGTGGGGGCTCTTTAAGCGCCCCCCAACGCGGGGGCCCGAGGGGGGCAGGGACGGAGGGAGGGAACTCCGGGAGGGTCTTACGCCGACCTCGAGACGCCGCCGAGCGGAGATGAAGTGAAGGCTCTCTCGGCCGGAATCTCGCAGCCGAGCGCCGCGGGCGGCGGGGACCCAGGGCTGCTCCTGGCTGGGGCGCACGGCCGTAAGCCCTAGAGGTGGTGCCTCCCCCACAAAAATACCGGCGGGGGTAGCTTCCTCACGGCCTCCGCCTGGGCTGCCCTCGGCCTCAGCTCGGCTTCTTTCCTTGTGGGAGGGCGAGAGAGAAAGAGGGAGGAGAGAGGTGGGGGAGGCGGGAGTTGGAGAGAGAGGGGCTCTGAGCCAACCGCCGGCGGATCCAGCAGCTCCTCGGGGAGGGCGGGCGGGAGCGCGGGGGCGGGCGCGCAGCGGCTCGCTCGGGAGAAGTGGCCGCCGATGACGGCAGAGGTGCAGCCAGCCCCGCGCGCGCAGCCCCCCCCCCCCCCCCCTCTCCCCCCCCCTCGTCCTCTTCCTCCTCCTCCTCCTCCTCCTCCCGGCCCGTCCGCGGCGCAGAGCAGCGGCGGCAGCGGCGGCGGCGGCAGCAGCCACCCGATGTCTTCGGCGCCCGAGAAGCAGCAGCCACCGCACGGCGGCGGCGGCGGCGGCGGCGGGGGAGGCGGCGCGGCCATGGACCCCGCGTCGTCCGGCCCGTCCAAGGCCAAGAAGACCAACGCCGGCATCCGGCGCCCTGAGAAGCCGCCCTACTCCTACATTGCGCTCATCGTCATGGCCATCCAGAGCTCGCCCACCAAGCGCCTGACGCTCAGCGAGATCTACCAGTTCCTGCAGAGCCGCTTCCCCTTCTTCCGCGGCTCCTACCAGGGCTGGAAGAACTCCGTGCGCCACAACCTCTCACTCAACGAGTGCTTCATCAAGCTACCCAAGGGCCTCGGGCGGCCCGGCAAGGGCCACTACTGGACCATCGACCCGGCCAGCGAGTTCATGTTCGAGGAGGGCTCCTTTCGGCGGCGGCCGCGCGGCTTCCGAAGGAAATGCCAGGCGCTCAAGCCTATGTACAGCATGATGAACGGGCTCGGCTTTAACCACCTCCCGGACACCTACGGCTTCCAGGGCTCGGCCGGCGGCCTCTCGTGCCCGCCCAACAGCTTGGCGCTGGAGGGCGGCCTTGGCATGATGAACGGCCACTTGCCGGGCAACGTGGACGGCATGGCCCTGCCCAGCCACTCGGTGCCCCACCTGCCCTCCAACGGCGGCCACTCGTACATGGGCAGCTGCGGCGGCGCGGCAGCCGGCGAGTACCCGCACCACGACAGCTCTGTGCCCGCCTCCCCGCTGCTGCCCACCGGCGCCGGAGGGGTCATGGAGCCGCACGCCGTCTATTCGGGCTCGGCGGCGGCCTGGCCGCCCTCGGCCTCCGCGGCACTCAACAGCGGCGCCTCTTACATCAAGCAGCAGCCCCTGTCCCCCTGTAACCCCGCGGCCAACCCCCTGTCCGGCAGCCTCTCCACGCACTCCCTGGAGCAGCCGTATCTGCACCAGAACAGCCACAACGCCCCAGCCGAGCTGCAAGGTGAGTGGGGAGGCCGAGGGCGTCCTGGTCCCCGGAAAGTCGAATCTGAGTGGCAGCGGGACCCAGCCAGGGGCGAGCCCCTCCACTTCTGTGGTCGGAACCCCAAGGCTGAGGGGAGGCACCAGCTCCCCAAGGTGCCTCTTTGCCCCACCTCTCCCCCTTTGAAGAGTGACTACCTCTCTTGAGCCTAGTTTGAGCCAATCTGTTTCTCTTTCTGTTCCAACTCCAGCTGCCCGCTGCTCCAGGCCTGAGCAGGTAGGCCGGTCCTTAGCAAGATTTCCCAGACCCCAGTGCCCTAAGTCCTTTTGTGTCCCTTAAGTCCCTTTACACTTTGGAAAGGTCCTGGGATGGACCCAAGGCTCCCAGCCCTGGCAGATGGCCCTCCCTCCCCGGTGGTGGCCCTCACATTGCCTGGAGAGCTGCCTCTGCTTGAGGCTGGGCAGAACGGAAGAGTTAGGCCCAAAGCCGCTGGGCCAGCGCTCAGAGGCTCAGGCCCCGGCCTTCAGGGGACCAGGATTGGCAGAGCCACAGCTGAGTCCAGGGGCATTTTGTGGTGAGGGAGGCAGGGCGGTGCATGGCCAGGCCCCAGAGGGTCAGAGCTGCAGGCCGGGCCATGGGGGCTCCATTTTTTTTAGGATCCAAGTTTTCAGGCCTCCACACCTCCAACACCCCTGATACCCCAACACCCCAAACATACAGAAGCATCTGCCAAGGGAGATGCAGCAGCCTCGCCTCCTGATTCTGCCCCAGGTTCCCCGCAGCCTGCAGGCCCAGCTCTGGTAAAAGCTGGAGTGAGCTCGCTAGGGCCCATCCAGGGTCAGCTGTCAGCAACCCCAGGAGGCAGGAGGCAGGCCTGGAGGCCTTAGGCAGCCTATCCGCGGGGGACTTCTCCTCACAAGGGCCTGTTCTCTGGAGAAGCTTCTTCTCACCCCTGCTGCTGGCCTGCGCTGGCCCCACACTGGCCTCTCCTTCCACCTGGTCGGCAGTGGGAGCCCCTGAGGTCGGTGGGGAGGGGGGGCTGCCCTGGCGGTGACGGCCATGGGAGTTAGGGGCCCTCCACTTAGCCTCCCTCACCACTTCCCCCTGGGCCCCTGCACAGGGTCCGAGGCTGGACAGGCACGCAGCAGGCAGGCGCTGCGGGGAGCCAGGCCGTGGCAAGTGTTCTGGAGTCTTTTCCTTGGGTGCGCAGCCGGAAGGCCGGGAGGAGGGCGGGTAGGCCGCCGTGCTCCGGAGCCAGGCTGGCAGGCCTTGTGCGCCCCAGGAGCGCTGCTCCTCCGCCTGAACTCTGAGCCACCGTGGCTAACTCTTCTGCTCCCCCAACCCCTCCTGTCGCCTCGCCTTGCAGGCATCCCGCGGTATCACTCGCAGTCGCCCAGCATGTGTGATCGAAAGGAGTTTGTCTTCTCTTTCAACGCCATGGCGTCCTCTTCCATGCACTCGGCCGGCGGGGGTTCCTACTATCACCAGCAGGTCACCTACCAAGACATCAAGCCTTGCGTGATGTGAGGCTGCCGCCGCCGGCCCTCCTGGTGCAGGCAGGCGGGTCACAGGGACCCTGGACTGGCACAAGAAACTGCTTTATTCTCGAGGTATAACCGTCGGCAGAAGAAAACGGTTCCACCCCTCCGCAACAGGAGTTTTTGGCAAGGAATCCCCGACGCAAAGACACAGCGCTGCGGTTGGCACCTCCTTCCTCACTCCCTCAAAATTGTTAAGAAATGGTAGTGGTGGGTCTGATCTGACTGCAGCCGTTGGTAAATAAAGGTTTTGATCCTGTTGAACCCGGCTGAGACGGTGCTGTGCAGGGGAATGCCTTCCGCATCCACATAGGAATTCTGCTGCGGTCCCCCCTCCTTCCGCCAATGGCAGAAGTGGAGGAAGATTTTTAGAAGAAAGGCAAACATGTGAGACCAATCATTATCAAATACTTTTATTTTTTGGTTGAGTATTTATCTTTTTATTTTTTTTTTGAAAGAATGTCTTGGAATGCGCAAGTCTCCCTTTAGAGCTGTCTTTTGCGGGGAGCGGGAGGTGACAAGAGCTCGGATCTCCCTCCCGATCTCCCTCCCCACCTCGGAAGTCTCCTCCGTGGACCGCAGGTGGATCTTTGTGCGAACAGCTTGCATTTCGGAAGCCACTGTCCGTCTTTAAACAGAAAATTGAAGGAGCCACGAAGCAAGCGGCCGTCCGGGCGTCTGCCTCCGTCCCCTTCCATGTTCCTCTTCTTCCTTCGCTTCAGCCTTTTCTGTTATGTTTTGTCTTGAATTTTATTTAGACTTTTTCAGTGGGTATTTTTCTCTCTCCCAACCTCTACTGTAAACTTTCTGGTCCGAGAACGAGCCGAACACAGCGCGACGCAGGGACTAGGACGGCCCGGTGACCGCGCGGATTCAGGATTGCGGGGACGCAGAAAGGTTAAGGCACTTTTAAAAACTATAGCAAGGCTCCTGTTTATTTATTCTACTTTCTTTCCCTAATAATCAAAACACCGCGTAGGCTCCTCCGTTTATCAGTATTAATGGTGTAACTTGTTGGCAATATTTGCCGTGTAGAATTTTTTTTTAGATACCCATTGTAAATTTGAAACAAAGACCGATCTGTGTAAAAACAAATTTCCATATGTTTTATATAAATATATATATAATATGAAGGACTACCCTCCCTCCTTTTTTTTTTTTTTTTTTTTTTTTTTTTGTATTTTGGCTGCTAGAGTGCAGCATTGGTGACACGGATTTGAAATTTGAAATTTCCTTCTGCACTGTAGAAAAAGACCATTTGAGGATGTTTTGCCTTTTGTGTATTTTTTCCTAAAAAAAGAACAAAAATAAAAATGTATAACATTTGTACTTGGCCTTTAAAATTGTATCAACTAGAAATAAAATTGCATGAGTCTTTTATTGGGATTGAGATTGCAGAATACCTTACAGACTCCCAAAGATAGAGGGGGGGAAAAAACAGGCTTTGGATCTCTAGACTTTTAAAAATGTTGGGTGATTCTGAATACTGTTTTCTTTTTTGGCAAATCCTCCTCTTTTCACTCTTCATTCCACTTTGAAGTAAACGTTGGACAAGAGGAACTATTTTTCTTGGCTTCTGTTTTTTAAGAAGAGCCCTTTGCCCCTCTAAATGTCATTGATCGTTTTGAAGAAATAATCAAACGTTTAAAGCACACTGTAGACCTCCTTCCCCTAGGGAACACCAATTAAACCATATTTGTGCACATATATATGTATACACATATATGTACATATATGTATATGTGTCCATGTACATAATATATATATTTTTTGCCACTACAAGACCAATGAGAGTTTTACTTTGGGTTTCAGACTTTCTTGTTCTCTTGCTGTAGCTGTTAAAAATCATGAATCAACTTTAAGGGTTTTTTGTAGTTGTTGGTTTTGTCTTGTTTTGTTTCGGCTATTTGGTGGCTTGTTCTTGGTTTTCCCCCATAGTAAATCAAGTAAAATCTAAATGAGGCAAAAGGGCCCTTGGTGGGCCGGGTGACAGGTACCTTTGCAATCCTGTAACGTTTATCTCCTAAGTCACAGTTCGTCGCCTCTGGGGAAAAAATATTTTTTGACGCTTGTATCTTCCACTGACCACTCTCTTGCTATTCCAATTCCCGGCTAGGGAGGAAAACACACACAGTAAGTCACATTGTTGGTGCGGCCCTTCCAGACCCACCGCAGTGTCTTGCATCGTGGGGTCGTGAGTCTCTGAACCTGGTTCTTCTCAGAGTTGACATTTTGGACGTGGGGGTAATTTCTCCGGTGCTCTGTTACATAAAAATTATCAATAAACTCGCCTGGGCAATTAATGTCCCAAACTAACAGCTGTCTATAAAATCGAGATAAAGGGGACAAGAAAAGACCAGCGACTCCACCCCTTGGGGTCTCTGGCGGGCCGAAGCATCAGGTCAGGCTCTGCCGGGCGCAGGCGCCTGGCCCTGCGCCCCGAGAGCAGGTTCGCAGCAGGCGGAGAAGGCGGTCCTCCTGGGGCGGAGGTCTCTGCACCCTCCGCCTCCCACCAGAGCCCGAAAAACCAGTCCTGAGAAGAGTCCCCAGGCCTCCCAGCGCGAGAACGCTGCGCTCGCGTCCGGTCAGCCTCTGCAGGCTACAGGAGCTGGGAGCCCCTCCTCTCTCCCGCAGAGGCTGCGGCCCAGTTAGGGCAGAGGCTCGGGGAAGAGGGGCTGATTAGGAGAAACCCAACTACGAGCTCCCAGGTTTTCTTCCGCGGAGTCTCCAGCCCCTGCACCCGCTCACTTGGCGCCCTGGCGGGCCAGAGGCCCCTGTGCGCGGTGGTTGTGCATGGCTTTGGCGCCGCTGGACGAGGGTCCAGGGCGGTGGCAAAGCCCGGTTTCCTGTTCATCTCCTTGCCTTCGCTTCAGCGGGATCTCCCAGCACACCCATGTCCAGGTCTAGCGGGGCGGGAGGCACCCGGAGGGGCTTGTGTAGGAAAACCGGTACGGATTGCCCGGGGACGGTGACCGGCCTCGGTCTTCCGGCCTGACTTGCGGCCTGGGAATGAGAGGGAAAGTCCAGCCTTCCCGCAAGGAGATCCTGGCTCCAGGCAAGCCCGGAAGGGCCAGATAACGCAGGCGAAACTGCCTCGGCGGCCGCGTCCGAGATTTCGCTCCGCCGCTGCTGCAGCGCCGAGACTGCGCTCGGCTGGGCTGTGTCCTCCTCGGAGTCCATTGCGTCCTGGGCTGGCACAGGGGTTGCGGGTGCAGCTCCCACCGCTGCGCGACGCCACAAAAGCGCGCCCAGCATGGCAAATCACAAGCTTAAATCGCAAAGGGCTCCTGAGGCTGGTGCGAAATTACGCGCCCTGCGTGCATGAAGGACCCCTAGGATCCGCTAGCACAGAGGCGTCCTAAGTAGAATTAATTCATAATCGCTCCGTATTATCTTAGGGGTTTTTGTCCTGGAATAACGTAGAATTAATTCACAATCTCTTCATCTATTTTAAGGATTTTGCGCTGGAACAGACAAGTCAAGATGCCCCTTGACATGAAATCCCCTCTGTAATAAAGCCCGGAGCAGGGGTAGGAGATGCTTGCCGCAGGGTTTCTGAGTGTGGATTCCACACCCGCGGACGCCGCAGTTCTCCGTGCGGGGCCGACGCCTTGGACGCACTCGAGCCTCAGCGGCTTTCCCGTTGTAGCCCCGAGCAGCAGAAGCGCCTGGGCGGGACCTCTGGGCCTCTCAGCCCCAAGGAAGCGGGACTTCGCCTCCTGGAGCTCACCCCCAGGGCCCGTCCAGGCCAGCAGAGCCAGTCGCCCGGCAGGAAGGCGCCTGGGGTGTGGGCTTCTGATGGGAAGGCGCCTGGGCCACAGAGGTGTGCTCCTTTTGTTCTCTTTTTCTCTTTGGGGCTGGAGGGGGTTGGTGGCCACAAGGGTATGGCTCCAGGCCTTCCAGCCACCCACCAGCAGGCAGCTTTCGCTCAAAGGAGCTCCAAAGGAGCTAGGGTTCCTCCTCTGCAGCCACCCCAACCTGAGCAAGACAAGTCGCCTCTGAGCCTTGGTTTCCTCGTCTCTAATAGTACAATCCTGGTGGACCTAAGCGGGCCGTGGTTAATAAGGCAGATGCTTCTAAGGAGTGAAGGGGTGGCCTGGTTCCTTGGTACCCAGACAGGAGTGGCCGGTCAGACCTGGCTTTTCTCGCTGAGACATCTAGTGTGGAGTGGTGGTAGCGTGTGTGTCTGCTTGTGGGGGGTGTGGGAACCATAAGAGGTGGAAAAATCCATATTTTACAAGGCCCTCTGTCCAAAGACCTCTGATCCCAGTGTGGGGACAGCTAAATTCCCATCTTCACGGACTTTCCCTCCCTTCCCAGGGATAAGGAAGATGGCTCACATAGCTGGACAGAGAATTTTCACAGTGGGTTAAGGCTTAGGATGCCAACATACACCAGCCACTAGAATCTCCCCAAACCTCACTGACCCTCCTAGGCATCTGAGTCCTGCGGATGACCCTACGGGGAAGTGGGAGATCAGAAGGCCCCTGAGCCCGGTGGCTTCACCTCTGATGGTAACTATCAGAGTCCAGCCCAGGAATCACCCTCATCAGAAATATTTGGGGTGTCTGTTTAAACAGCAGATTCGAGAGGTCCCTGACAGCTACTGATTAGAATCTCCAGAGGGGAGGCCCAGGAGTCCATGGTGTTCACAGATAACCCGGGTGGTCCTGGAGAGCGCTACTTTGGGTCTGTTCTCCCACGCTGGTCAAGGTTGCTCTAAGCGGCCTCTGCTGCCCCCTCCTGCCCGCCTGCTGGATCAGGCCCATGTGTCTGTAGCAGCAGCTGGTTGACAGAACTTGGAGGCCAGGCAAACAGGCACCATGGCCACATTTGCAGGCGTACCATGTGAACGCTGGGCTGGGGCAGGCCTTCTTCTCACATGGGCATCCCAGTCCACCCCTGCTTGCTCCTGCCTCAGCTCCGCCCTAGTTACTCTACTTGTTTTGGAGGCAGACCCTGAGCTCAGGGAGGGTCAGTGACTGCTCCCGACATGGCTGGTAACACGTGGAATTTGGACTCAGACACAGTACTTTCTGACCTGGAAGCCTGTGTCCCTCGCCATTATTCCACACGGCTCTTGGACACCCATGTGCCTGCATCCACAGGGCCTGGTGGAAAAAGGAAAGTTTCCATGGGCTCCATGATCTAGCCTCTGCTGGCTTCCAGCCTCCAGAGGAGAGGCGGCAATGGGCAGGACCACAGAGAGTCGGAGTCTCCGAACACATGCTGTCAGGCCCCCTCTTGCCTTCCAGCTGAGCCAGGAGGGGGCATGCAGGTGCGGCAGGGGCTGGCCTAGCAGCCAGCGCAGCTCAGAACCTGACCTTCACCCCTTCTCAGGGTTCTGACTGTGATTCACGGGTTCCACCATGGCCTGCCATGGAAGCTTCCTTTGCTTCCTGTGGTCCCCTTAGACCAGCCGAGAAAAACTTCAGACGGAAGTGGGTGCTCAGATGAGGCTGGCTGCACAGCACTGTGGCCACTTCCACACTGTTTATGGAAACTTCTGGGGACCAATACCTCAGAGTTCTGGGCTCTGTGTTAAGGAGGAAGGTCCTTTTCCAGTGTCTTCTGCAGCTGAACCCAGGGGCAGTGTCCTGGGCCATGTGGCCGGCAGGGTGGGACAGCAAGGGAGGGGTCGCATCCATCCATGAAGGGATGCTGACTTGTTGTAGGGCCGAGAGGAATCACGGGCTTTTGACAATTCTGTCTTCATGTGCTTTGGGGGTGGGCTGGGGCAGAGGAACGCCTACTATCTGCAAGCATAAAACATCGTGGCAGTTGGGGGGTCTCCTAGCTGACTCTGGCTGGAAGGCTGTCCAATTTGCGAATTGTTCATTGCTCAATTAAGCTCTTAAATGAAATAAAAGAAAACATTGTCAGCATGAAATGACAGACGGACAGAGGGGAACCGTTGCAGAACTATCCTCTCCACACGGGGCCCTGGCTATGTATCCACCACTGCACTAGACTAGATTTGTGATAGACATGTTGACACACATCTGTCATCACAGATGGACCGCCCAGTGCCCTGTTGACCCAACCCACTGGCAGGGGAGCAAGTGTGTGGTGGTTGCACAGCAGCTGGCATTGAGGTGGGAAAGTGTGCAGTCCCTTTTGGAGCAGATGTCCAGGTCATGCGCTGCCCAGCAGCTGAATACACAGGGCCATGTCTTGCAGGACCATCCAGCTGCTTCCAGCATCAGGACACCTGGGGTCATGTGGACAACCCTGAAGAGACGACGACACAAAGGCCAGGATGACCACAAATGTCCTGAGCAGAGGCAGAAAGCTGGCCAGATGCGGCGTCTGCAGGGTCCCTGTGGTGGTCTTTCTCTCATCCTACAGTGCAGGACGCTCGCTGGCGACACAACCAAGAGGAAACCTGGCAGAGCAGGGGCAGGGGGTCTCTGGGGCCAGGTGCAGGCATCCTCCCTGACTTATTTTGGACAATGTTCTATGTCCGTGGGGTGGCAGCCTAGGGAGGAGCAATACCACACGCAGGGCTCTTGAGAGTGCTGTAGCACTGTGACCAGTCGCTGAAGGCATCTTATGGAAACCACCACCAGCACTCCAGGAAGCAGGCACGGACCCCGTGTTCCTCCCACCCCGTGTTCCCCAGCAGGTCTGGGGTCTGGGCCACCGGGAAGCATGGTCAGGGAGAGAGCTCAGGGTCAGGAAACCTCTTGGGAAACAAAAGAGGACCCAGGGCAGCAGGGTCCTTCTTGCAGGGCATCCTCTGACTCGCCCCAGGGATTTCGCGCTCGGCTGTTTCTCTACGAGGAGGCAGCGCCACCTGCTGTCCACTTCGCGCAGATGCTGTTGGGCCCTAAAAATCAGTCCCATCAGGAAAATTGATGCCACCAGGCTGGGTAGCCGCGGATGCGAGGAATGAACCTGGTTGCCCTATTTCAGGCCCTTTGATCTTTGTCAAAGGGTAGCTGGCTTTTTATTTTATTTTATTTTATCTGGTCAGGGGGTCAGATAATGTAGTCTTTTTCTAATTACACAAATGATGTGGCTTATTCCAAATAAAAAAATTAAAACTTTATTAAAGTGAAATGAAGTAAGTAAAAGTGACTTCCAACCCCATTCCTGAGTGAGACAGCTGTGCTCCGGTGGCCACAGGAGACATCTTCCTGCACCCTCAAGGACCCCGTGGTTCTATCTACGAGGAGCAGATAAGGGAGGTAGTGGGTCAGAGCACTGGAGTCACAGGGCCTGGGTTCAAGGCCTGGCTCCACCTCTTCTCAACTTCGTGAGCCTGCACAGGTGTCTCTCTTCTGCTCACCTCAGCTTCCCCATCGGTACAGTGCGGACGATGGTAAGAACAGGGCTCCCACAGCACCGCTGTGAGGCTTAAATAAATAATAATCCGTGAAAGGCTTACAGTGAAGAAACCAGGCACAGAGAGGGCAAGCACTTAGAGCCACGCGGCCAGGACATGGTGTAAACCCTGGTGTGCCTGGCTCCAGCACGGCACTCTTCCACCATTAAATGGTCTCTCTGTTCTGACAAGCTGCGGTGGCTTCGTTACCCCTGAGGACCTGCTTGTGGTCAAGAGATGAGCACTTGGTGTTTCTCCGGGGGACAACCTTCTCCGCCCTGCAGGGAGGGGCTTGGTGCTATGACTGGCTCTGCTGTGAGACCGCAGGGAGCCACAAAGCCCTTCTGAGCTACACCTTTCTTATCTGGAAAGGGAAACAGTGGTACGTGCCTCCTGGGACTCTTCTAAGGCTTAAGTGAGCAAATTCACCCTCCAAGGTGGGCAGGGATGGTGAATTTGCTCACAATTGGGCACTCAGGGCCTCGAGCTCATTGCTTCCAAACCATGCAGAGTGCACAACGCCCAAACCACATGGTCACAGGTCAGCTCCATTCCGACCCCTGCGATTTATGGACATCAAAAATAAAAGGTTCCATTCACGGGAAGGCGTGCTGCCGTGTTCGCGGGAATGGGAGTGTGGGTTCCCTAAAGGTCTCTGCTTGTTTGAACAAGTGCCCAGATGGTCTCTGGTAAAAACACAGGATGACCACTGAGATTGGCAAAGTCATGGGGACTTGCTGGGGCAGTGGGTGGCAGGGAGAGGTGGGCCGGAGAGGGGCTCCCAGATCCCCTGAACCTGTGGCTCTGCAATGCACCAGGAAACAAGCAGCCAATACTCTATGCCTCAGTTTCTTCATCTACAAATGCAATCAAATACGGGGCCATTTCCAGCAACAGGACCAGGGTCGTGTGGGGCTGTCGCACGGTGGGCTGGCCACAGGTCATGGGGGGCTGTCGCATGGTGGGCTGGCCGCAGGTCAAAGGGTGGTGATGTGCAGATCAGAGTTGATGGGTTCAGGGCACACAAGACAGGGACTCCTGCTGGCTTCGGACTGAGCAGCCCTGGTCCCCAACGCACCTCTGCACTGTGCACCGTGTGATCTGGTAGAAGCCCCCACCACTCCACAGGACCCTGCTTTTCCCTTCCAGGAAACACCCCTGGCTTTGTCTGCCTCTTCCTACCTCCGGTGGCAAGCAGGGGACAATCCCCTGCGAATGAAGGCACAGGGGTGTTGGTGGCTCAACCTGTGGTCAGCTGCTGCTGCAACCGGGGCTTTACTCCCCGTACACAGGGGCACCGTGGGCAACTGACTCCCCTCTGCATTTCAGTAACCTCGGCTGTGAAATAGGCACTGGCTCGAGGCCACCTTTACTGGGCTTAGCTCTGCCAGCACTGGCTGTGGGACCAGGCAGGGGGAAAGTCACTTCCTCCTTCGGGACCTCAGTCTTTTCACTGGCAAACCTGGGGAGAGCATTTTTCCTCCTTACAGAGTTGGGAGTGTGTGCTGGGGGCTGGCCCCCCGGGCAGCCTGGGTGCTGATCCAACCTGTGCAGCCAGACTCAGCAACAGACACATTTGCCTGTGTAAGTGGAACACCAAGCCTTTGCCCTGAGCATTCCAGAAATTGTTTTTAGAAGTAAACAAATGTTATACAAGGTTTTAATCCTATTGTTCCAAAAATGATTTAAGTAACACTAAAAAATAAAAATAAAAAAAGTCACCTATGCACAGTGACAAGCATGAGAAAAGAACCTCTGGAAATCCCAGTGGTGCTTTGGTTACGGTGGCATGATGGTTCTGCTGCTGTCTTCTGGCCAGCCCACACTGCTGGCTTTTGGAGTCCCACTGCACCTTCGCCTGCCTGTGGTCATCCCGCAGCACGGGGGGAACCCTGTGCAAACATCAGTTTCAACATACTGCAGAACTAGACTTGTCACACTTTGAATGAAGAACAGAAGGTTTCAGAGGTGCTTCTTCCCACACCCGTCACTGCTGTTCTCTATTATCTTACTGAAAAATAATTAGGAACTATTTGCATCACTCAGACTTGACTTCACACAGAAACCGTATGTGGAAAAAACACTGCGAATGTCAATAGACTCCGGGAACGCCGGCACCTGTGTCACAGCCTGCCGCTCAGCTGAGGGTGCAGAGCCATGGTAAGAAGATGCCAGGGGCCGGCAGCCAGGTGTGTCCCATCCGTTTTCCTGAGCAGTGTGGTGGGACTGCAGGGAGGAGCCATGAAAGGTGGGAGAGAAAAAGAGCCAGGGGTTTGGGCTTCATTCTGAAGCTGAGAGTGCTTTTCCAGAAGGTAGAACTGGGCTGTCCCAGGAACTTCTTCCTCCTCTTTCGTATTAATAGAAACAAGATGTGAATTGGGAGAGGCAGACTCTCCCATACCTTCTCAACTCGCCCTTGGGGAGCGCTGGGCTCACTGGCTTTATTTTCACATGGCTGATGCTGAAAGGTGCTTTACCTGTTGCACCTGGCAGCATGAGACAGGCTGATGCGGGGCTGGCCGCAGTGGCTCATGCCTGTAATCCCCACACTTTAGGAGGCCGAGGCAGGTGGTTGAGGTCAGGAGTGTGAGTCCAGCCTGGCCAACATGGTGAAACCTCGTCTCTACTAAATACAAAATTTAGCCAGGCGTGGTGGCACATACCTGTATTCCCAGCTACTCGGGAGGCTGAGGCAGGAGAATCACTTGAACCTGGGAGGTGGAGGTTGCAGTGAGCAGAGATTGCACCATTGCACTCCAGCCTGAGTGACAGAGCGAGACTCCGTCTCAAAAAAACAAAGGCTGACATGGAATAACTACATAACCTGGCCTGGTTAATTCTGCTGCTTGGAGAAGTCTTCTTCAGATAGTTCATCTTGGTGGGTTCATTTGGATTCTGCACCAGTCAAAACCTGACTTTCTAAGGGGGACAAAGGAATAGATTCCTCTTGAAATTCAAGGTCTGGCTTATGAAGCCCTTTCCTATCCCAACATTATAAAGACTTTTCTCCTACTGTCTCCAAAGCAAGGGCGTGGCCTCGGCTCACTGCAACCTCCCCCTCCCAGGTTCAAGCCATTCTCCTGCTTCAGCCTCTGAGTAGCTGGGATTACAGGTGCCCGCCACCATGCCTGGCTAAGTTTTGCATTTTTAGTAGAGACAGGTTTCACCATGTTGGCCAGGCTGGTCCCGAACTCCTGACCTCGTGATCCGCCTGCCTTGGCCTCCCAAAGTGCTGGGATTACAGGCGTGAGCCACCGCGCCCGGCTGCCTCTTATATTTTGTTACAATATTGAATTAGCCTGGGATTTATTTTTATGTGCAGCACAATTTAGAAATCCAAGTTGCGCTCTCTTCCCGCTGCCTAAAATGCCGAAAGGAAAGAAGGCTAAGGGGAAGAAGGTGGCTCCAGCCACTGCTGTTGTGAAGCAGCAGGAGGCCGAGAAAGTAGTGAATCCGCTGCTTGAGAAAAGGCCTAAGAATTTTGGCACTGGCCAGGACATCCAGCCCCAAAGAGACCTCACCCGCTTTGTGGAATGGCCCTACTCTATCAGGTTGCAGCGGCAGAGAGCCACCCTCTATAAGCCGAAAGCGCCTCCTGTGATTAACCAGTTCACCCAGGCCCTGGACCACCAGACCTCCTCAGCTGCTTAGGCTGGCCCACGAGTACAGACCCGAGACGAAGCAGGAGAAGAAGCAGAGGCTGTTGGATCGGGCCGAGAAGAAAGCTACCAGCAAAGGGGACGTCCCCACTAAGAGACCACCTGTCCTTTCAGCAGTTCTGTCACCACCTCAGTGGAGAACAAGAAAGCTCAGCTGGTGGAGACTGCACAAGACGTGGATCCCATCGAGCCGGTCGTCTTCCTGCCTGCCTTGTGTCGTAAAATGGGGTCCCTTACTGCATTATCAAGGGGAAGGCCAGACTGGGCCGTCTGGTCCACAGGAAGACCTGCATGACCGTCGCCTTCACGCAGGTGAACTCGGAAGACAAAGGCGCTTTGGCTAAGCTGGTGGAAGCTATCAGGACCAATTACAATGACAGATACGATGAGATCCGCCATCACTGGGGAGGCAACGTCCTGGGTCCCAAGTCTGTGGCTCGCATTGCCAAGCTCAAAAAGGCAAAGATTAAAGAACTTGCCACTAAACTGGGTTAAGTGTACACTGCTGAGTTTTCTGTACATAAAAATAATTAAAATACAAATTTTCCTTAAAAAAAAAAATCCAGGTTGCTTTTTCCATCCTTCAAAACAACAGCCAGCAGCTGAGTCTGTCTCTGACGAGGCGAATCCTTCCCCCATTTGAAATCACTGTCATGTCCCAGGTTCCCACCTGCTTAGAGACCCTGTCCTCCACTCTCCTGATCCGCACACACCCGGCTGTGTGGAGGCGGGAAGCTCCAGCATCAGACCTGCATCCAGAGGCCAGCCCCTCTTCCTGTCCACGCTGTTGATTTCCATGCGCAACGCCTGGTGAGATTTTGCTGTTCGGTATAGAATGCCTTGGCATCTTTCCAGTATCAAACCCTTCTCTCTGGAACACAATGTGTTTCTTGATTCAGATCTTTCCTCTCTCTCAGGAAAGTGTGACCATTTTATCCAGATGAGTCGGGAACTGATGAGGTGTTTTCCCAAGAACTGACTAGTTTTTGTTGTTATTGCCTTAAACGTTTGCTAGTGAGTCGTGGAAATGCATGCGACTTGCTGTGGCCTCCAGACCTTTTCACTATGAAGTCAAATATTTCTTCAGCTGGTGCAAAGTTTTATTGCGACTGTTTCCATTTCACGCTTCTTCCACCCCTATCCCATTCTGCAGTGTTGTGGGGAAGAATCGCCTGGCTCCATCTCTGCACTATCTGTGTCTGTGTCATTGTGCCTTCAGCCCAACTAAGTCTCTGTATTTTGTGATTTCAACTTTTTCCGAGTCTCACTCTATCGCCCAGGCTGGAGTGCAGCGGTATGATCTTGGCTCACTGCAACCTCCACCTCCTGGGTTCAAGCAATTCTTGTGCCTCAACCTCCCTAGTAGCTGGGATTACAGGTGCCCGCCACCATGCCTGGCTAATTTTTGTATTTTTAGTAGAGACGGGGTTTCACCATGTTGCCCAGGCTGGTCTTGAACTCCTGACCTCAAGTGATCCGCCCACCTCAGCCTCCCAAAGTGCTGGGATTACAGGTGTGAGCCACCGTGCCCGGCCTGTGATTTCAATTTCTAAGGAGTTTTTTCTTACCAGTCCATTCTCTTTTTAATGGACACGATGGCCTCCAAGTCCCTTTGTGACTCCTGTATGAACATGTCCACCATGGCTAGCGCGCGTCTCAAGATGCTGATGTCCTCAGCTGTCTGGCAGCTACTTGTTGCCTGCTCGTATCTGTAGACGAGGCCCAGACTCCTGCCACAGGTGTGTGGAGAAGCCCTGGCTCAGACGCTGCCTCCGCAGCCCAGGGAAGTCCTCCTGTTGTTTCTGAATGCCGGTGCGGTCGTGCCTTCCACACCGGGGTTGGCTGTGGCTTGCCACCGCCTGGTCTCCAGCACTCTCGTCTTACTGCTCACAGATTTTCTTTCTCCTGCCACAGCACGGCTTCTCATACAAATGTCGATGTTGTGAGTAGGGATTTATTTTCTTAAAAGTATCACCACCCTTCCTGCTGAGCTTTTTATTCCTGCTCACTGTCTGCAGGCTCTGTTTAGGATCCTCACCCACCTCACAGGACTTCTATTTTTAGAGCTCATGTTTTCCTGTATATTTTAAGATCAGAGCAGACACGAGCAAAAATTGACACATTTTCCTTTTTAAAAAACATTTTTCTTAAAAAGTTTTGAGGACACTTCATCAACACAACTTTTTTTCGTGCAAAACCGGATCAAATGTCTCAGGACTAAGGAGCAGATGGTGCCTGAGATTTTCTCGATTCCTGCAGTGAAGCTTTTTCACGATGTGGTTCCTTCACTTTGAGTCCCTCAAAGGCCCCACGTTGATCTGTTTTCTATTTATTCAATTGTATCATCCTAGCTACTTGGAGGCTAAGGCGGGAGAATGGTTTGAGCCTGGGGGCTCAAGGTTGCAGTGAGCAGTGATCATGCCACTGCACTCCAGCCTGGGTGACAGAGTGAGACCTTGTCTCAAAAAATAATAACAATAGATATAAAAATAAAAGGGGTGGTCTCAGCACTTGTCAAGTGACTCTCTTCCATTCATTCTCCCCTTATCACATGTGAGTGACACAATCCCGATGCTGACAAGCACGCAACAGCCGTGGGAACAAGAAGTTGGTAGCTGAGTACCTGCCTCACTACCACCTGTCACCACAGTCCTTGGGAACTGTCCCCACAGGTCTCCCTGCAAAGGACAGGGCAGTGAAAGGTGTGCAGGCTGTGGGGGATTTTATTTCATGCACTTGCTCTTTAGTTTTTCTTACACAATGTTCCACAAATATAAAAATGAGAAACTCCTTCAGATTATCTGTGTATCCATATACCTGGATTATTCCGGCTAAAGTGTCAGGAAACCCCCCAGCAGTCTGGCTTCCCTGAGTGAGCCTGTACTGACTGGTTTAATCCCGCCGTCTGAGGGAGGGGTGGGCATCAGGCATGGCTGGACACAGGAGTTTCAGTGGTGGGGTCAGAATCCAGCTTCTCCCTCTCCCGGCTCCAGTGGGTCGATTCCCAGCAGTCCTTGCTCCTGTCTGCAGGGCTGTGCCCACCGCTGGCCGGACGGGGAGTGGACAAGGCAGGGATGACTCACTTGCTCTTCTCCTCGAGTTGCTATTCTAACGGCAGCAAATCCACAGAAAAAAGGTAAACAGAAAAACAAATGAGAATCTTTCAAAAAGAGAAATATTCTTTAAAAAAAGAGGAAAAAGGTGAGGACTTCAGTGTAACCAGGTGACTACTCTGAACTGGGGGCTGAGTCGGCCTCTGACATGGAGCTGAATGCCCAGTGACAAATGTGACCAGTCGTGTGGCGGGGGGCGGCGGGGGGGGAGGCCAAGGACACAGTGGGCCCAGGGCCCAGGTGTGGTGCTCCCAGCCGTTTCTACTCCCTCATTTTATTCATGGCGACTTGGGAAGGAAATCAGTCTTTAATGAGCAAATCTAAGGCCGCGTTTTCTTTCCAAAGTCTCCACGGGATTTTCACGGGAAAAGCAGTGAGAAAATGCCCTTTCAAAGAGAAGACTGAGTGTCCCGAAAACATTTTCTTTAAAGTGCGTGCAAGGGCTGCCCTCTTGAGGCATAATAATGTGCTTAAAATAACACTTGGTAAAACCCTCTGGCTAAAAAATCAAAATTTCCAAAGCATATACATTTGAAAAAAATAACATCTCCACTTAAAAGCTTATTTTGACTTGTTGCCCGGGATCAATTGCAAAAGCGCTTCTGTTGAGAAAGGACAGTTCAGCCAAACTCCAGCTGGTTTTTAGAAACAGAACTGGAGGGAAAAAACCAGAAAACGTAAGGCACTGGGCAAATGTGACGTAGGCTGGGATGAAACCCGTTCTCCCAGAGCGGGTCTCTCCCACAGCACCAAGTTGCTCCCCGTGCAGCCAGCTGGCTGAGGGCCCGGAGTGTGTCAGCAGAGGGAGGAGTGGGCTGGGGAGGGGAAGAAGGGACGCTGGCTCCCCAAAGTGTGACCTGAGGACTGATCTGAGCTGCAGTGAGCACTTTTTACCCAGGGGCTGAGCTCCCTGGGCTCCTGTGATGTGGATGGAGCTCTCCCTGCCATGCTGCCAGCTCAGGACCCTGAAGTCCAAGGGCGCTCTTCTGTACCCGGCATGCAGTCCTGGCCAGGGCCTCCTGAGAGCCAGATCCTCTGTCCATCTTCTCCCGTTCAGCCCACCCCTGGCAAACCCGAGATCATCTTCACATCACCCACCCCTGCTTCGCCGCTCACTCCGTCCCCCGCCCCTCTGCTCTGTCCCGCCAGAGAAACACAGACTGGCTCAGGGCCTGAGCCTGCACGAACGGGAGGCTGAAGTCTCTGTGTGCTGTGAGATGGGCTGTGGGCTGGCTTCCCCACTCACAGGAGGCCCCGGGCGTTCACTGAGTGGTGACTTCTGGGAAGAACTGAGACCCGAGCAGCTCACGCGGCGGCTCTGCCACGTCTTGCCACGCAGGCCTCTCGAGTGCCACGGGAACCGGAGCGGCAGGGGATGGGGATGGCGAGTCTGCAGTGAGCTCTGTGGCTCTCCACAAGGTCACTTGTCCCTCTGCTGCCTGGCCAGTGCCACCCTCAGGGTGTCGGTGCCCAGGCGCAGGCCCTGCAAGCAGGAGACGGCCTGCTGGGCTGCGGCTGAGTCTGGGTAATGGAGGAAGGCTCTGCGCCGTGGGCCCTGCCAGGTGAGCCGCAGGGGCACAGAGCCGAGTTCACGCAGGGCTCTCTTCAGGTCACTCACACGGGCGTCCCGGGGGAGGTTCCCAACATAAACGTCGGCTGCAAGCGGGGCACCCTCCCCTGGTGGGGAGCCAACGGTTGCCTCCATGGAATTGGCTTCTGGCCCGGGTGTGTCCAGGGGCCTTCTGCCCGCACTCAGGGGCACTGCCTGCTGGCGGCCTGGTTCCGGAAGGTGCTGGCGCTCACCCTGGAGGGTGACATCCTTCCCAGCCTGCTGCTCTCGGGCGCGGAGGCTCCTCAATACTGGGATTTTCTCCATCATCTTCCGGCTGATCTGAAAAGCAAAGCAGTTGCAGCTGTTCTCAGGGACAGAATCACAGGGCGCCTGCCACACACGCGTCCGCACCTCTGACTACCGGCTGTGCTACACACGGGCATGGGCTGGATGCCGAGTGGTCTACCTCAGCCCTAGGGACGGGACTCCCACTGTCCCACCCACTGTCTCACACAGACGATGTCACCAGTCTGTAGCTCTGCCCCTCGCCCCTGGCTAAAGGGAGATCAGTGCTCATGGGGGCTCTCTGGAGCGTTTGCCCACATGCTGTGGAGGTTGCAGGGCTGGGCCTCCATTTTCGTCCAGGCCCAGAAGCAGGAAAGTGAAGCTGGGGCTCTCTGCTCAGGCCTCCTACCCAGAAGAGGCACCTAAGGTTGCTACTATTGGGATTACAGGGTTACCAAAGGCAGCTCCCCTAATGACCTCCCGCCCTGAGAATAACAGGGAGCTGCCTCTGTATCTGCCCCTACCTGTGCCTTTGGGTGGGATGAGGACTTTAACAGGACCACAGGGGTCTCCTCTCCACTGAGGGGACAGCTGTCAGGGGTCACCCCCTGCAATGCAGAGCCAAAAATGCAGAAAACAAGGCAAGTCTGAGACACAGCTTTGAAAACACTTCCTAGTGACAGGTCACCAAACTATGAAATCAGTAATACTACGCAAAAGCTTAAGTCTCAATTGTATGGGACTTGTAGACAAAGGATATCTTTAGCTTTATCTGGATTTTTCTAATCAATCAGCTTTTGCAGTGGGCCCCTTGGAACAGACTTGAACTGGCTTGATGCAGCCTAAACAGTGAAGGCCTGTTGGCTCCGTCCTGTGGGGCAGTTTGCACTGGGGGCTGCCTGTGGGTCAGGACAAGTCAGGTGACACCTGGACCACCGTGCCCTGTGCAGAAAAGAAACAGACACTGTGTAGTCCTTTTTGACAATTCTCATGCTTTAGAGATATTTTTTATTTTTCTTTTGGGCACTAAGCTTTCACATGACCATGGTCACCAAGAGGCAAGCCGTGGTCACCTGCAGGCCTCCAACAGAAGTGAGTATGTCACAGTATGAGGCAGTACATGAGCTAGACAACTATAAATTGTTCTACAAGATGAAACAGTTCAACTAGTATCAATGCTCTCATTACATTCAGAATAATATGTAATTTAGAGCAATGGTTCTTATCCTTGGCAGGGTGAGAGAGGAACCTTTGTGAGGAGCTGGGGTTCCCTCCCAAGAATGACTCACCCACAATCTTCTGAACAATTTCCCAGGGTCAATAAAGACTATTCATGGGCCTCCAAGCTACAAGAGGTACACAGGCCCCAAGTTAAGCATCAGTAAATTAGAGTAATAGTTAAAGATACACAAGCACCTAAGAACAGCCAAGTGCGTTCCTGCAAACCTAGAGGCTCTCAATCCTCTCTCATCTAGTACCTGGCTCTGTCTCCCAGTGCTGTGTGGAAAGTAACCTCCCCTCTCGGCGAAACCTTCGCTTTGGTCAAAGTCCTCTGTAGTGGGATGCCACTCTGCTCCCTGGCACTACCACATCAGAAGCCTTGGCAGGTGGCAGGCACAAGGCCTCATTTTGGTCTTGAATGGCAAACAGACTCCTGGCTGTCATAGAAAGACTCTGCAAAGACTTGCTTCAGTATTTCCCATTGTTCAGACACAAAGGAAAACAACTCACATCTATGCCACGAACATATCCACGATGTGCTCCTTTCTAATTACAAGGCATTTCTCTTCCACTGGGCCCGCGGCCATCCTTCTCAAGTGATTTACTGCGAGGAGACTTAACTCACAGAGCAGTATCATACAAGCTCTGGGGCCCAAGGAATCTCAAAAACAACCTAAGTCCAACCAACCCAACCTCTTTCCACACCTCTACTCCACCTTCTCAGGAAGTTCAGGCTTTTGTGTTCTTCTGAAGTGTTTAAAAGTAGATATAAACTGGTCATCATTTGATTTTGAAGGATCTTTTAAATTACCAGATTTAGTACTGAGAACAGATGATAAAATTTAAAACTGCAATTACAATGAGAGAAAAAGTGTGGCTATGCATTTATCTGGAAGAACTGAAAGTTACTTGGCTCTGAGGATAGCACCAGAAGCCTTGAGGTGACAGCATCAAGTGGGCTGGGGGTGGGGGTGAGGTAAGGAGTGCAGTAAGGGGTAGGGGTTTGGGGGCAGGCTGCACCCTCTGGGTAAACACTGCTCTTCTGATGGGGTCTATCGGGAGCTACGCCAGCCCAGTTTCCTGCCCCCCGAGTTACTTCCCCTCCCATCTGTGTCCAGTAGCACCTCAAGGTTCCCTATGGCAGAAGCAAGCATTCTCAGGCGAGGCTTCACACTTGGGGTTTTACAGCAGGAATCTGTTTTGAAACACGCCGTGGGAAAGACAAATATATCCTTCCATGCACATCACAGGGAGCTCCTCCATTCTGAGCCAGCAAACATACAAT
This sequence comes from Piliocolobus tephrosceles, assembly GCF_002776525.5. Lineage (NCBI taxonomy): Eukaryota > Metazoa > Chordata > Mammalia > Primates > Cercopithecidae > Piliocolobus > Piliocolobus tephrosceles. The sequence goes on from NC_045450.1 coordinate 71,210,566, forward strand.
CGGCTGAAGAATACTGAACACATCTTAACCACACATTATGAGCTGACGGGACGGCCAGGGACCCGGCACACTGGCATCCGCAGGGGGGCCGTTAGAATGGAAATGCACAAGTGTGTTCCACTGAAGTAAAATCGCTCTTCTCATGAGCAGTGCTTTTGGGTAAAGGATGACAAGGCTTCGCATCAGCTCCCTCCTCCTCAAGCTCTAATGGATACATCTTCCTGGCTGCGGGGCGGCTTTGCCACTCTGCCAGCTGCTGGATGACTGGGCCGATCCCTGCCACAGCTAACAAGAAAGCCTCCTGTGTACCAGCCAGCAGGGTGGCTGGACACCATGGTCGGGACGAGTGCATGGCAGTGCTACCGTTTCCCGGCTGGCAACAAGGAACAGCTGTTACATTCTGCCAATGTGGCATGTGAAGTGAAACATTTTGCTTGTTAATCAAACATGAGAAAACATTTTTGCCTTTCTATAATTAATTCTACTCTCAAAAAATAGTACAAACTTTTATTTATATTAAATATTATATTAAAATAAAGTTTAAAAATCTGTCCCCTAGACATGTTAAGTCAAATATGAATCTGAAATCTGACTTTTAAGATTTCTGACTGAGAATCAGAAACTGCTCAAAAAGCAGAGACTTGGGCTGCAATCCTGAGGCAGCTACAAGTTGCTTTTACTATTTTGGATAAACTGCTTTTCTTTCTGACTCCTGCATTACCTGACCTGCAGATAAGGAAACTGGATGATCTTTGAATCCCCCTCATTTTTTTTTTTTTCTTTTTGAGAGACAGGGTCTCACTGTGTCACCCAGGCTGGAGTGCAGTGGCACAACTCATAGCTCACTGCAGCCTTGAATACCCAGCTCCAAGCAATCCTTCTGCCTTAGCCTCCCAAGCAGCTGGCACTACATGTAGGCACTCACCACCACACCCAGCTAAGTTCTCTACTTTCAGTAGAGATGGGGTCTTGCTATGTTTCTCAGGCTGGTCTTGAACTCCTGGGCTCAAGTGATCCTCCTGCCACGGTCTCCCAAAGTGCTGGGATTATAGGCATGAGCCATGCTGGCGAAGATGAGCAGACATCAGAAGTATTTCTTTTTCTTTTTCTTTTTTTTTTTGAGACGGAGTCTGGCTCTGTCGCCCAGGCTGGAGTGCAGTGGCACAGTCTCAGCTCACTGCAAGCTCCGCCTCCCGGTTTACGCCATTCTCCTGCCTCCGCCTCCCAAGTAGCTGGGACTACAGGCGCCCGCCACCTCGCCCGGCTAGTTTTTTTTGTATTTTTTAGTAGAGACGGGGTTTTACCGGGTTAGCCAGGATGGTCTTGATCTCCTGACCTCGTGATCCGCCCGTCTCGGCCTCCCAAAGTGCTGGGATTACAGGCTTGAGCCACCGCGCCCGGCATCAAAAGTATTTCTAATACTAGGTTCAACCTCCATAAATAGTGAGTTTTCTTGCCTGAGATTGTGAGGGAAATGTGATTGTTCCCTGATGAAAATGCCTTAAGATACTTCCAGATGGCCAGTGAAATAACCATATGGAGTGGGTATGCTCAGAGGAGAGCACAGGGAAGGCCAAGGGAATGTGCTGCCTTCCGTAAACATAAACGCCAGGTAGGCCTCGAAGCCTCTGCTGGCTCTCTAAGGGCAGAATCTCTTCAACACGGCTCACGGAAAACCCTTTCGTTCACAGTTGATCAAAGGTGTCAGTTGGTAGAAAAAGACTCAATAGGGCCACCCCTTTACAACCACACTTCTACTGGGAGTGCTGGCGGACAGCAGGGGCGAGGCCTGGATCTCCCAACAGGGGGCTGACCACAGGCAGCACAGCGTTCGACTGTACCCCAACATCGGGAAGGGAGGGCTCAACTTGGGAGGGGTACGGAAGTCACTAAGAACTATTTAGTAAAAAAAATTTCTGTTTTCTGGTATACATGATCACCTTAAAACTGATGCTGCGAGATGCCAGCTTCCATCTGCACGCCGTGGCTCCTGCCTGGCCGTCATTGCAAGGCCTGTGGGAGTGACGTGCCTCCCTCCACCTGCTCTGCACAGAGTCCTCCGTGGGACCAGCAGCTCCTGCCTCACTTTCGCACTTGGAGTTTGGGCCCTTGGAGAAGAGCAGCCACATGGTTCCGCTCACACAGACACGCTTGAGCTTTCCGTGTTGGCTGTTCCAGTGTCACCCTACACACGTGTGTGCGTGAGTTTTAAGGACTGGCGCATCTTTAACTGTTTTCATTTCCGAATTCTCACTTCTACTAACTGAGTACACTGGGAACAGAGATACCTACCTTACTGCTGTATGACTGGGTTCAAATGCACCTGGGCACAATGTCTACCTTGGAAAATGTTGAACAAATTTACTGTTTTTTTCCTAAATATTGTTGATTATAAAATTAGGATATGCTTGTTGTGGGAAATTCGGGAAAAAAGTAGAAACATTTGAAATCCTATCTCCCAGAGATAAATACTGTTAATATTCTGTTATATTTCCTCCCTGTCTTTTCTCTCTGCCTTTTAACATGAGCAGAATATGAAATTCCATATCAAGCATGTGTAATATCATATTGTGCCTTTTCTACTTTATACCACATGCATTTTCTCATGCCACTAAATATTCTTTAAAAAGCTGTATGCACTTAAATGGACTCCCCCCATCCCCATTTTAAGGCACTGCATGTCTTCTATAGAGATTCAGATAAATCCTTATCTGAATTTCTACTTATTTCTCTAGGACTGATTCCTAGAAGGTAAATTATTAGGTCAAATACAGTAATTCTTTTCCAATGAAAGCCTGTCTCAGCCCTCTAAACGTACTGGTCCAGCTGTGGGTAGGGGTTGGTTCACAGTTAGCTGCGTTATTTGCAGAGAACAACTTTGTCTTATGTGGGATCTGAAATTGGGCTTTGCTGTCCCAGGACTGCTGTGGCAGACTTTTCTCAAATCCTTTTTCTTGAAGTGTCTATAGACCATGCAGCATACTGTGGCCATCTGAGGACCATCTCCCCAGCAGGCTGTGTGGGGAAGAACAGGCCATGCTTTGAAAGCTACAGAATTGTTTCCTTGAGTATAAGCACGAGAGTGGCTCTGGAAGAATCCAGTTTCCTTCATTAAGGAGCAAAAGAGTTGACCCGAGAAAGTCAGACGCACAGACCTTGGTCTATGGTATCCTCGCCACCCCCGTGGTAATCAGGAGCCATGTGCTGATGGGAGTTCCCGTGAGGAGCACAGGACGGGTGAGAAGATGTGTGTGAGTGACAGTCTTTCCACCGGGCAAAGGCCAAAAGGTCCTCTGGTTTGTGGGTCTGGTGAGGGGGACCACAGGCTTGCGGGTGCCCAAGTAGCTTCTCCTAAGCCCTCAGTCTCCCAGTAGGCTGGCCTTGCCTTCAGCACAGTTGAGGTTCTGGAGTCTGTAGCCATGCCCTACCATTCCTCTCCATCTCCGAGGTATTCTTAACATATATCTTTCTGGCTCCCCAGCTCAGGCCAGCTCTAGGGAAACACTACAATGGTGTGGCGCGTCTCCACTGCCCAGGTGCGGCTTGGGCAGAACGGGGCTTCCAAGATGGCGGTAGACCTGGGTCTCCCCACAGAGGCTCCACCCGCTGCTGCTGTCCAGGTGCTCACTTGGGTCCAGCAGGTGACCACGGGTCTCAACAGGAAGTTCTGTTCTTCTGTTGCCAGTGACTCACAGCACACCACTCAGCCCTGGGAGCTGGCTGGGACTCTGCCCCACAAGGGCAGGCACTGGTCAGTGGTCAGGGCTGCTCGACACTAGCGGGTCCGGGAATTCAGCCATTTTCGGTTTGCTACTGCACAGAGCTGAGGCAGCCAAATGGCTCTCAGCCCACTGCAGATCACCTGACACATGGCTGTCACAGGGAGGGACATCGCGTGACCGTCTCTAAGATGAGATCACCGGAGCTGGACGAACTGCCCAGAGGTTCAGGACCACATTCCAGCTTCAGGCCCAGGTCTCTGGTACCATCTCCAGCCTGGGAGTGATCCCTGGTGTAGCTGGGAGTTCAGGGAGTCCTGGGTTCTCAGGCTGCGGTGACTGGGAGATGGGGCAGCAGTGGCTATGCATCTTGTGGCTTGGATGTGGCCAAGTCACCCTGAGTTTCACGGGTCTGTGGGTGAGGCAATCGCCCCCAGAGACAGAAGAGCCCACGAGGACAGAGCAGGCAGTGTGCCTTCTAGAAAGGAGGAGTAAAAGCAGAGCCTTCTGGGGAATGTCTCTGTGCCTCTCTCTTCCTGCCAGAAAGTTTCTGATGAGGGTGCAGAGCGCTGGGACGCACTTTCAGCCCCTTTCCCAACCCTACCAGGCTTCCTTTGTTGAAGAGGAGATGGAGGAGGAAGAACAATGGCTACTCGTGGGGGGTCTCTGCAAAGCGCCTGCACGGTCACAGGCGGTATGGAGCAGCCGAAGGGCTGGAGAGCCGGGTCAGTGCCTTTCTCTCCTTGTCCTCCACTGAGAGGTAGTAAAGGGCATCCCAGGGCACCATGTGATAACCCGTGGCCACAGGGAGACACGTGAAGGACCCCATCTTAGCTCAGTGAGCTACCCAGAAGGACCATCCTAAGGATTCTGCCAGCAGCACAGAGAAAGAAGAAACATGCATGACGTCCAGGAAGATTTCTCTACTTTAACAACCTACCTCGCATTTGTGACAATGATGAGGACTGTGGCCATGCTCGCAAGCATCGTCCTGGGCATTCTACGCGCACTGCCGCGCACCCTCCTATTTCAAAGACAAACGAAGGGCTCGGAGGGTGTGCTGGAGGTTACAGATAGAGCTACGAAGTGGGAAACTCTTGACTGCTAAACTGAGCAATACGCTCACTGGCCACTTGGTCTCCTTTCTTCAGAATCATGAGACACAGGCTGAGAAGAGTCCACGTGGATGTTGACGGTGAATCAAGGAGATGCGCTGTTTACAGTAACTGCACTCAAGCGGAGCGTGTATCAGACTGCTCTGTAAGACTGGGCAGGACATCAACTATTGGAAAAGGTGGGACAAAGGCCAGGGAATCAGACGCTGAACTATCTTTGTGTTTTGAAAATGAGTAAAGGAAAGGCAGTTTGTGCTTCCTTCACATCCTTCCGCAAACGATCGACAGTGCATCGCAGATATGCCAGTGAGACGGCCAAGAGGTAAATTCTTGGATTCTAAGACCTACGAACCTATAGTGATAAATCATTACCACTATAATATCATGGACAGGTATACCAAATATTTGCCAAAAAGTCCATTTGAAATGGTATCATAACCTAGCACTGAACAGTCCCCTTCCACATCCAAAATCTTTCCTGGAATTTAGGGATTTTTTTTTTTTTCTCCCAACAAATGTTGATAAAAACTCATTTTAGCTGCATGGCTAGTGAGACTAAAACAGAAACACTGGGGGCTGGAGAAAGTGACTGATTTCCTCTGACCATGCAAAGGAATTACCAGGTGGTGAAACTGAGAACACAGGACCCAAAATGAGAGACAGGTTTTGAAAAGTTTGAGATTCTTGCTGAGGCCTCATAAACAGTGACCATTTTCCTGGAAGAGGGTCTCGACAAACAGTGAAGCCCCAACGCCCTCCCTCCCCCACAGTGCTGACCCTGTTTCAGGAACCTTGGCTGAGTTTGGTTTGCTTTTCTGTAAGAGGATATACTCATCTAACGTGTCCGATGGCTTCATTTGTTGCTACTTTTCTACTTTCTTGTTAAAATCTCCAGAAAGTAACCAGGCTGTTCCTAGCGCTCTTCCGGCAGAGGCTGTCCAGGCTCCCCCTAATATGGCTGCAATGGGCCCCTTCTCTGACATGCTGGCCTGGAGGGACTGCCAGCAGCCCGACTGTGGCTAATGCCCTTGTGCAACTTTCCCACCATCCCTGTTCTTGGCTCTGAGGAGCCACCAGCCTCATGCTCTGTCTAGTGCATTGGCTTCCACTTACAAGGAAGCTGTGGACCAGAGTTTCCAGGTGAAAGACTCTGAAGAAAGACACCAAGGGATATTTTCATTTCCTGGAACAGCAGTGACCGCCTTCTCCCCAGTGCTCCTGGTGCGCCTGGAGGGCCACCCAGCCACTCTGGGTCACACAGGCTGTTCCCTCTGCTTTCATCAGCAACCAACCGAGGAGTGCACACCTGAGAGGCCCCAACAGTGCCTGCCCAGGACGCCTGCAGGGAAAGTCCCTGCTGGGCTGTGGCGAAAGTAGCAGGTATTTTGTGTTCATCCTTAGAGGTAGATGTTGTTGATTTTCCATGCCCAAAGGAAGGATACTTTCAAACGCTGAATGATTTGGGTTTAAAGAATGGGAGACGTGGACACGTATGCTTATTTGACCAATAGTTTTGTCCGCACGAAGCACAAATGTCTTCTCAGTAATTCTGGCTGTTTGTCAGCAGAGACAGCATCATAACCTACAGGCTGCCCTGCAGGGTCAAACTCCTACTGCAGACTAATTTGCAACGTGTGCCATTCCCTAAGCTGGAAATAAAAACGACACACGTATAAAATGTACAGAGGCTTGGTACTGCCTTCTACTCAGGCTAGATCTGCTTGAAGATCCAGATCTTCAGTTAAAAAAAAAATCTGGATTTAAAAAGGGAAAACCAATGAGATAATGCCAGGCAGAGTTTGCTGTGCCTGGAATGGCAGAAAACAACTCTTAAGAATGAAAAACAGTGGGCAAGTAAAGCTTCAAGGCATTCGCCCTGCTAGCCCATGTGGCCATTTCTGCCATCTACAGAGGCAGATTTTAAACCTAGCTGCTTTTTAGAATCCCAGAGATCTGTAAGCAGATTCTTGGGCCTGGGCCTGGAGATTGTCATTCAGGAGCCAAATTGTTCAAAAGCTCCTTGGGTAATTCTAACGTATAGCCACGCTGGGATTGCCAACAGCTCCCATGCCAGACAGAAAACACTTAAAAGAGGAGGGGCCGCTAAGCTACAGGCCAGAGCTGGCCACTGCCGTGACCCACCTTAGACCAGGTGATTCCCATTGGCTGTGGGCGCTTGCAGTCTGTGGCGATGACTCTGGTCGGAGTGAGGATGTAGTCAACGGTGATGTCGTGCTCCTCAAGGAGCTCTTCAGGGATGTCCACGACCTGGGGGAACGGAGGCGGGATAAAGGGGCTGGTAGAAATGCCACTGCAGTCGTGCACACTGCCCCACCCCGTGGGAATGTGAGGCTGGCTAGAGAAGCACCCCCACATCCACTCTGGGGCTAAGGCTTAGCCCCTGCACCACTAGCAAGTCCAGCCCTGGCTGATCCACACCACTCATGACACGGCATGGTTCAGAAGCAGACGAGTCTCTTTCCCCACCCCCTGCTCCCTCAGAAGAGAGTGGCAGTGGCTCTGCTCAGCCCATTCATAAGGAGCACCTGGCAGTCGTGGACGATGGTGACCACCGGCGTCTCGTTGCTGACGGCACCCATGGATACCATCATGGCATATTCCAGATCGGCGTAGCCTTCTCCCTTCCCGATTCTCCAGCCTGAGAGACAACCGAGAATCAGTATCGCTGTGTGGTCCGGGGCGTCGCTGAGAAGTGGACTTTCCATCAGGTCCAGTGGAAGGAGAAACTTGAACCCAATATCCCGAGCTAATCTATAGAAATTTTCACAGAAATGCCCACCAAATGCCCACAAACAGCCCACCATGAAGATGGACTTTTGGGCATTAAACAGGAACAATAACACAGCAAATGTCAGGTGGTGAAAATACAATGATGTGAACACTGGACCGTTTAACCGTGTCACAAAGGGAAACAGCTCACATTCATGTCAGCTTTATGTTAGCAAGATCCATACTTAAAAAGAATGAAAAGAGCAGTTCTCAAAAAGACTAAAAACAAATTCCTACTGAAAGCAAAGTGTGTTTAATCAACTTACCTCGGGGAGAATCGCCGCTGTGAAGTCAGGAGCCCGTGACGGCATGGCCTTGTTTCTTCAAAAACACTGAATAGTCACCACTGGACACCAGGTCCCGAGGGACGGTTTAAGCAGTACTAACGCGTTTTGCAAATATGTAATGAGTGGCACCACAAAAGGATTATCTGAGCCTAAAAGAGCAGCTAAGATGAAATCAAGGTTTAACCGCCTCTCTAGCCAAATCAGCTATTCAGAGACAAAAATGCAAGAAGACAGGAAACATCAAATGCCTTCTGACCCTCACGGAGAAACTACAGTTCCTCTTGTGAAAAGCCTGAGGCCCTTCAGAAACGGAGGCCTGCGTGTGCCACCACCAGCATCACCCCCAGAACACCTGCATTACTGCCGCTGTGCCTAAGACTCACATCTGATCGTGCTACTTTGACAATTCAAAACCTCCAACTGTGCATGCAAAGAAACAAGAGAAAGAAAATTCAACAGAAAAAATAGCAAAGGATATGAACAGTTCACAGAAAATGACAGGCAGATAAGCAGCAAACATACAAAATTCTTGACTGACTCCTAATTAGGTACAAATCAAAGGCAAAGGGGATACTATTCACTGCTCACTAGCAGACTGCAAAAAGTCAAAGCTGACTCATTCCAGCTAGGAACAAGGAAGCAGAGACAGAGGCCGGGCACCACTGTTGGGGCCGAAAGTGAGCGGCCCTTCTGGTGGCAACATCGAGGCTGACAAAAATCCATCCTTCAGTATGGCAACTCCCCTCCGAGGCCCTGGCCCGTGGAGAGCCTCAAAGACGCACCTAGACTATCCCCCAGAACATACTTCACTCTAGCATGATCTGTCAGGGAGAAGACCAAAGCCAAATCTGGAAATAACTCATAACGTATACATCCGTCGGCCGGGGTGGGCTTCAGTTACTGAGGGGCAGTCACGAGAGAACATCGTGCAGTTCCTCAACACAGGCCGAGGAGGCCGGCCTGCTGTGCTGACAGGAGGGGCGCTAAGACACATTCTCCAGCGAGGCACGGAGCTCTGTGTGTGCCACTGTCCCTTCTGTGAATGTGGAAAAGGGATGTCTATAAATCTATACCTATAAACTATAAGACAGGGGTTCCTAACTCCCGGGCCACAGACCAGTACCAGTCCGTGGCCTGTGAGGAACCGGGCCACACAGCACGAGGTGGGCAGTGAGTGAGCAAAGCTTCATCTGTATTTACAGCCGCTCCCCATCATTCTCATTACTGTCTGAGCTCCACCTCCTGTCCGATCATCCACGGTATTAGATTCTCATAGGCGTGCAAACCCGCGTATGAACTGTGCATGCCAGGGATCTAGGTGGCACGCTCCTGATGAGAATCTAATGCCTGCTGATCTGTCCCTGTCTCTCATCACCCTGAGATGGGACCGTCTAGTTGAAGGAAAACAAGCTTAGGGCTCCCACTAATTCTATATTATGAGTTGTGTAATTACTTCATTATTTATTACAATGTAGGAATAACAGAACTAAAGTACACAATAAATGTAATGTGCTTAAATTACGCTGAAACCATCCCCTCCCTGGTCCATGAAAAAATTGTCTTCCATGAAACCGGTCCCTGGTGCCAAAAAGTTGGGGACCATTGCTATAAGATATCTGTGTCTCGGCAAAAGAAACTGTCATCAGAGTGAACAGAGAACCTACAGAATGGGAGAAAATTTTGCAACCTATCTGTCTGGCAAAGGTCTAATATCCAGAGTCTATAAGAAACTGAAACACATTTACAAGAAAAAAACCCAAACAACCCCATTAAAAAGTGGGCAAAGGGCCTGAACAGACACTTCTCAAAAGAAGACATTTATACAGCCAACAAACATGAAAAAAAGCTCAACATCACTGATCATTAGAGAAATGCAAATCAAAACCCCAATGAGATACTATCTCACACCAGTCAGAATGGCGATTATTAAAAAGTCAAGAAATGATAGATGCTGGCAAGGCTGTGGAGAGATAGGAAGCTTTCACACTGTTGGTGGGAATGTAAATTAATTCAACCATTATGGAAGACAGTGTGCTGATTTCTAGAGGACCTAGAACCAGAAATACCATTTGACCTGGCAATCCCATTACTGGGTACATACCCAAAGGAAGATAAATCATTCTTCTATAAAGACACATGCACATGTATGTTCACTGCAGCACTATTCACAATAACAAGGTCATGGAATCAACCCAAATGCCCATCAACGATAGGCTGGATAAAGAAAATGTGGTACATATACACTATGGAATACTATGCAGCCATTAAAAGGAATGAGATCACGTCCTTTGCAGGGACATGGATGAAGCTGGAAGCCATTATCCTCAGCAAACTAACACAGGAACAGAAAACCAAGCGCCACATGTTCTCACTCATAAGTGAGAGCTGAACAATGAGAACACATGGACACAGGGAGGGGAACAACCCACACTGGGGCCTGTCAGGGCAGGGGAAGAGGGAGGGAGAATATCAGGGAAAATAGCGAATGCATGCTGGGCTTAATACTTAGGTGATGGCTTGGTAGGTGCAGCAACGCACCACGGAACACGTTTACCTATGTAACAAACCTGCACATCCTGCACGTGTACCCCGGAACTTAAAAAAAAGGAGATCTGTGTCTCACGCGCATGCTACTATGTATGACATCTACACTAGGAACTCCTAATGGGGCAGCTGGGGCAGGAACAGGGAAGACGTATGGTAGAGCTTTCTGTGCCGTTCAATTTTCTAAGCAGACACATGACTACTTACTACTTTACACAGGGGGCCAGCTGAACAATGAAACTTACAAAGCATTGCTTTCTTCTTATACATCCCTGAACCTGATGATCTTTTTCAAGAGGGGACCTTTGCTGATTTCCCACCACCTAGAGCCCAAGTCCCATCATTTGGCCTCAAGGCTTCTGAGAAGGGGCCGTAACCTAGTAAAATGCCTGCTGCCTGAGGACCCTTCCGTCCTCTCTGCCTGGGCAGTGGCCAGCGTGCAGGAGCCAGCCCTGAGGCCGCTACTGAGGAGATGCCCCCTCCAGGCCAGCAGGTCCCTCCTCAGTCTCCCCCTCCCACTCCCGTCAGTCCTGACTTGTGTCAAGCACTGATCATGTCAAGTCCTGTCCTGGTCCAGCTCTCATGTCTGCCCCACCCACACACTGTGTACTAAGGCAGAGACCACCCAGTGCCTGCCTGGCACACAGCAGGTGCAGCAGGTACACCAGAACAGTGTGCTCCTGAGTCCCCAGCCTTGATGACACAGACGAAGCACCGGAAACTGGGAATGCAATGAAAGCAAAGAATAATGTTCCCACATCAGCTCTAGTGGTGGCTGGGAAAAGAGGGTGTCCTGAAGCTGGAGACAGCGAGGAGTGGTGCGGTGACCCTGCCCTCTTGGCAAGGGCCCCCTGGCCTTGTGGACCGAGAGCAGCCTGCGTCACATGCAGCACGGCAAAGCACCAGGCCTCAGAAGGAGTCTCAGGGACACACCACGTTGTTCAGGAGCCTGCTGCTTCATAATGAAAACAAAGCTTGGAAGGTACTGTTTTTCCATTTGCTGGAGTCCCTCCAAAACCAAGTATTTACTGACATACTGAAAAGAAATTCAGCTCCAGCTCCAGCTCACTTAAGAACAGACAGAAAACATTTCACCACCTGAAGAGAGAGTTATCTCACTTTGTTTTCCCTGCTAAGAAAAGTGAAAATGCTGTACATGTGTTGGGCTGGGGCCAGGAGTGGGGGGCTGAGCCAATTCACCACTGAAAAATGCAGTGGCTTCGGAGACCAGGTAAGAGCATCCAGAAAGCAGAAATCACCAGCAACTTTTGAAAGACAAACAGCCTGGCACTGACAGCCTGGCACGCAGCCGCCTTCGGGCAGAGCTGTCACACTCAAGAGTTCCCATTTGCTAGTCTTACCTTTTTCAGAAACGGCGACGGATCCCACCACAACTAAATCCACAAGGACCCTGGAGTCCAAGCCAATGGGGACACTGCAGTTCCTCACACCCTGCACACAGAGACATGGATTGGAAAACTTCAACGCCAGCTGCTTCCTCATTTTGTAATTCATGATCAAAGTGCACTCAGGGTTTGAATCAACCTCTTGGACAAAACCGATGCAGGCACACACAGCACCGCGGAGGTGGCGTTTCAGGAGAAGCCGCAGTCCAGAAACCGCTTTAGGGCAGTTCCCCGTCTCTTTCCCAGAAAGGTGGCCAAGGGGAACTCACAGCACAAATTCATAGGCTGCCAACTTCATAACATTTAACAAATCGTTTTTCCCCATAAGGCAGAAAAGCACAGTGGTGAGAACACAGGGGCAGAGTCCCAGGAAACTGGGTTCAGAGCCTCTGAGCCACAGGACCCCAGCAGGCTGGAGCTCTCTGAGCCTCAGTTTCTTCCCCTGTAAGACAGGGACACCACGCTCTGCCTTGTCAGACCATTGTTGGAATTAAATAACAAAACATATGCATTTAGCATATAAGACATGGTCACTAAACACTGTATGACATATTTATTCAATATAAAATCCTGAAGGGCACTATTTTTATGTACAATATACTCACTTCTAAAAAATTATCCCTTCACCCAAAATGTCCCAAAAGTGTAACGCTTTATATTAATGTAGGCCTGCATGTAAAGAATAGGGAAGTTGAATATATTCATTGATTCTCGTAACATGGTTTATGTAAATCTCAGGAAAAAGCCATTTCAGTCCTGTATCCAGCAGTAACTGATCATTCAACGTGGCAGTGGGCTCTGTCTGTCAGTGCAGAGCTATGACAAGTTCCGTAAGGATCAGTGCACACGGGTGGCTTGGGGTCTCCCGACAGTCACACGGGGGCTTAGTCCAGGAAATCCTCCACTGCAGGTAACCCTGGGTTCTCATCACCTCACAGGAGCCACAGGGGCAGGCGCTGACCAGCCGCAGAGGAACAGACGGCTTGCATTTGTGAATGCCGACCATCACCATGGTTTTGTCTCATTTTTCTACCTTTATTTTTCCTTGGCTCCTTTCTCTCTCTCTCTATATATATTTTTTTACTTTATCGTATGTATTTTTATAAATCATATCAAATTCTATTTTTGGAATAAGCAGGGTGCTAATAAGTAAACAATAAAACATTCCAGTTTTATACATTAGGCTTAAGTGGCAAATCCCATAAAATAGGATATCTTGAATTGCCTTATTTTTTATTCTCAGTAGATTAGAAATTAAATGACTTGGAGTTTACTTTACGATTCTTTAAAAAGCCACCAAATTCGACTTCCTTAACTGTAAAATACATGACCCATTGTGTTATAATGCACCCTAAAGTCATACTTGTACACTTGGTTTTACTAAATTGTGAGGCATTCAAGAAAATCTTAAATTTATAATTGTCAGCAATTACTCATTTAGAACTGGTGAGGCAATTTCCAGTGGAGCACGTTTTGGAAATTCTATCCCATCTCCCCAGTCACTCTGGTGGCATCTGACGAACAGGCTGGGAAGAAGAAAAAGCTCCACAATACTAAACATCGCAGGTTAACACTGGGCAGCGCCGAGAACCAGATCACTCGTCTTCCCTTTTCTTACAATAAGGAATTTATAATTTGTCAATTTGGTGCAAAACAGAAATTGAGTTACAGAAATAGAATCTGTTTACTCAGTTTTCCTACTTGGCTCTGTTAGTGACAGAATTCTTGAATACTTTAATATCTCTGTTCTTTTGGCCCTGTTAAAAATGAATTCCAACTGCGTGACGCTATCTTATGCGAACTTGTGAGAAGCCTTCACAGGGTACAGTTCTTTCCTAGGTGAGGACATTGCTTCTGGCACTTACCTGAGAGGTGGCACATTTTCTCAAGATGTCTTTAGTTGCCCCAGGGGGTGGTGTGATCTTATTAAACAACCCCGTTCTCAGTCGCGGTGTTGGAACCAACAATGTTTTTTTGCTCTTTTAAAGAAAAGACAATCAATAAATTACAAAATTAAATTATTCCATAGGACTTTTTTATATGTGTTTTTACCATTTCAGGAGGAGAGGCAAATTACTATTATCTGCATTTTTTTTTTTTTTTTTTTTTTTGGTGTGTGCCAAGGAAATTACTTATTTGAAAACCTAATTAAATAATATGTGGGGGTCGATTTTTCTTAGAATCACCACTCGGCACCTCCTTACCCTGAAGAGCCAGTGTTTACTAAGCTTGTTAATTTGACTTCACTTGCCATTCAAAATCGTTACAGGTAAAAATTGACAACAGAAATCCAAACTAAGGCTGGTTCTGACAAAATCCCAACCTCAACTTTCCTGTGCCCTCTCTGCGCTCAGCACCAAGTGCAACACAGTTACAATAATGTTGTCATTAGAAACCAGCAAGGCATAGCTATCTTACTCAAACATTTCTATGCAGTTTGGCGGTTCAGCAAATCACAGTCAAAGAGACCAATAATCATGATAATCAATACACCAACACGTGCCGATAGCCCTTCACTTCTACTTAGTTCTCAAATGCCTATTGGGAGAACCTCTACAACAGGGCTTCTCAAAGTGAGGGCCCTGGGCCAGCGCACCAGTGCTTCTGACCTGTTCGAAATGAATCAGCCCCTCTGGGGGAGCTCTGATGAGCCTTCCAGTGACTGATATACACGGAAGTTTGAAAACCACTGGTTGAGATGTCTCATAGATTATGCAAGGGTAAGCCACAAGGCAATCACAAGATCTGTGAAATCTTTGATGTAAATAATAGTATATTTTAGTTTTTGAGCAGGAGATGACATCGCAAGACCAATAAAAGACCCATAACATCTGTTTGGCCTATTTCAACAAAGGCTTGTCAACCACGAGAGCAAAGGACTTCAACACAGCACTCTAACTGCCGCGTGCTGCTTTCTGTGCGTGGTGGAGTGTGGCTCCCCTCACTGGCAGTGTTGGAGTCCTGTGCACCACACTATGGGATCACTCTGTCTTTTCTAGAAGCTGCTCATCCTCTGGCTCAGTGGATCTCAGCCTTTAGTGAGCATTAGAATCACCAGCAAGCTTTAAGAATTATCGAGGTCTAGACCTCACTCCAGAGATCAATTGGAACCTGGCATGGCCAACAGACAGTCTTCAAGCTTCCTTGAGTGACACCACCATGTGGCTAGAGCTGGCAAGTGGCACCTGAGCCAGTGGTCCTGAAGCCTGTGTGCTGGGAGCACCCCCAGAGTATTGATGAAGCAGAGTCTGATGCCACTCTAGAGACTCACAGGACTGGGGTTGAGCCTGGGAAGCTGCGCATGCCCCCCGCACTGCGGACTGTGCGGTCAGACACTGGCCGCTGTGCCTCTAGGTGTGGCCTGAGGCTGTGCATGTCACCATTGCCTGCCCACACACAGTGCGGCTCAGGAACCTGGATTTTTACCTGCATCCCAGCTGATCCTTAAGTCCCTTAAAGTTTCCAAAAACCACTGAGGACCCTGTAAGCACCAGAACTCAGGGACCACATGTGTGTTGGTGTCTTTCAGCACTACATCCTATGCCCAGCACGCAGCCTGGGAGATAGCTCAGTTATGTATGCAGTTGTTTCTCCAGCCTGAATAAATGATGGCATGAAGCAACAGGGATTCGCTCAGGGCTGCATCCCTCTTCCAGGCCGTCTTGGCTAAGGCTGATCTCCACACGGTCAAGGTTTCTGATTTTTGCTCTGAGGGGCTGACAGCTGAGAACACCCCGAACTTCACACCTGCAAGGACTGGCTCTGGAGTCAGGTGGCTGGGTCAGAATCCTGGCTGTACCGAGACTGACATGTGGTAACCTGAGGTGGAGCCTCTCTGCATCTGGTTCCAAGTGTCACAGAGGAGAAGAGATGGCTCCCATAGGACTACTGGAGAGCTAAACCACATAACACAGGGAAAACATTCAGACAGAACCGCGCCTCGAATGCAGCGACTGCCGACTGCTGTCCTTCCTTGCTACTGCTGCTACTCCTACTTCTAGCTTATTCAAATGATTCATTAACTGAGAAAATAAGGCTGACAGGAAGCTACGCTTCTGGAAGAGCCTACGTAGAAGTTTCTCTTGGGGCTGAACCGCCATCAGCAGACAAAACGATCTCCCACACGAGCTTGGACCCAGGGCAGGCCCCTTCTCTCAGCTCCAGCAGGAATACGCTCTGCCATTCACCTTTTTTTTTGCCAGGCAGTGTGGAAAGCGCCCTTCTCACCAGGGCTTCTCAGGAATTCGACTTGACAACTTGGGTGGGAGAATGGTGTCAGCACACAACGCGTGGCAGCATAAGGCAGAATGACGACGATTCTGCCGTGAGATGGCCAGGACTATACTCATGTTATCAGCTGTGATTTGCTTCAGCAAAACCACACTAAACATTACATTACATTAATGGGGTTATTTGAATGTTACTGATTTTATAGTTTTGTTTGTATTTAACTTATATGCTTATTTTGGTTTTATAGTTGCATAAAAGCTATCTGCACTATAATTTATACCAAGTTTTATGTTTATCATATTGAATTTGATTATAATAAACTAATTGAAAGCAACCCTGGGGGAGTTTTCTTTTTTTCCTGAAAAGGGGCCTCTATGTTTTCAGTCGGGAAACAGTGCTCTAACTGATACATTTTGAGGGCACATCAGGCTTCTTGCTCGTGATGGATCATGTTTCAAAGAATGATAACACTACAACTACGGCAGAAAGAACTAAATATGTTGTAATCTTCCTCCTCTGATGAAGCACACCAAAACTGAGAATGCGTCCACGCCACAGTTTCTGTGTTTGGTTGGATAGGAAGAAAAAAAATAAAAATTCTAAGAGCATGCCTGAATTTAAAAAGTTTAACAGTGTTGAGAAGAAACCTTTCCAGTTCTTATCCCTGGTCTTCATAGTATCAGAACATGACAAGTGACGTCTGTCATCCAGAAGCAAATGATTCTGTGTTCAGCAAGCTTGTCAGCATGCTCATTTCCAATGGCAAAGTGGTGTCATCCGTTTCAGCTCCAGCTCCTCAATTCTGGAACACCACAGGTTCTGCCTGCGTTCCCTCTCTTGTGCGGAAGCCATTGTTTTGAACATCCTTTATCTCTGAACTTAGACACATTTGGGACTCCTGATGGACTGAATGCTAAACAGCTGAAGGGCTTCTGAACTATTCTTGGAGAAATCACCACCAAGGGCACCTTCTCTGTTGGAGGGAATCAGAAGCACTGACTTTCTAAATACAAGACAGACGTGTGCACCGACCAGCGACCTCGAAAACGTGTCCCCCTTGGCAGCCAGGTCTCGGCTCAGCTCAGGGAAGTGGAATTACCTGCAGCGCCAGCAGCCGAACGCCTTCCAGTGGTTTATCAGGGTCCACTTTAACTTCCTGTGTTCTGGCAAAAACGTCTAGGTCTTTGATGTTTTGGCAGGCCAGATAAGACCCCTAGTTAGGCAAATAGACAGAGGTGCACTTACTTCAAGGACGAAGAAGCGAGCATTTTTCTGGGGGGCATCAGGATTTACTTTAATGGTCCTGGCCGTTTTGAACGCCTGCAAGCGTGGGAGTTGCTCGGCAGCATGAGAAGCGCCCTGTTTCCAATGCAATCGCACGTTACTGAAAGGACAGCATGCTCTCAGGCCAACTGCAACCCAAGCAGCTCGGCCCAGAATCTCACCCAGACAGGCACTAACAGTCACCCAAAGAAACATCTAAGGAAGTAGTCTAAGTAAGGAAAGGGATTTGAGAAAAGGAGCCTAATCCCACTTGAGTTTTTCTTTTTTTTTTGAGACGGAGTCTGGCTGTGTTGCCCAGGCTGGAGTGCAGTGGCGCGATCTCGGCTCACTGCAAGCTCCGCCTCCCGGGTTCACGCCATTCTCCCGCCTCAGACTCCTGAGTAGCTGGGACTACAGGTGCCCACCACCACGCCCGGCTAATTTTTTGTATTTTTAGTAGAGACAGGGTTTCACCGTGTTAGCGAGGATGGTCTCGATCTCCTGACCTCATGATCCGCCCGCCTCGGCCTCCCAAAGTGCTGGGATTACAGGCTTGAGCCACCGCGCCCGGCCCCACTTGAGTTTTAACTGAAATAAAACACGCACTCCAAAAAGAATACAAATCACGAGTGCAAAATGTGATGATTTTTCACAAAATGAAGACTGCTGTGTAACCACCACCAAAATCAAGCAACAGCATGACCCCCACCTCTCTCCTGTTTCATTCATTTTTAAAGATTTCTACATGATTCTCTACATCCTTCATCTTTTCCTCTGCCAAGATACATTTCTCTCTCTGGGGTCAGAAGCATTAAAACAAAACACAGTAACCACAGAAAATCATCAAAAGAGCAGTTTTTCAAAGGGACAGGACAGTCTTGGAACCACCTCAGCTGAGGACCAGAGAAGGTGGAGCTTGTTGTGGAAAAGCCAGGCTTGGGGAGAGACAGTCCCGACAAAATGGGGTGAAACAAGCAAACAGCTAAGTCCTTCAGGCCAGAGAGAGCATTTTTGAAAAGCGCTTTCTTTTTCTCTTGGAACAGGCATGCCAAAGATTATGAACTGTTGCACTGCCTCTTTCAACTAACCTTTTTTTTCTGTCAACCCTGTTAGGAACAGCCATCTTTGATTGTCTTACATTTTGATCAGCTGGGAAACTGAGGCCCAGCATCATTAGGCTGGCAAGGCATTCATTTCTTTCCGAAGGCGCTAGAGCCTGGACTTCCAGTTCAGTACCCTTCACTCCCTAACGCTCTTAGCAGGGCCAATTTTGTGAAAAGCCATCACAACAATAACATGCTTCTGGCCAGGATAAATATTTTACTTTGTATCATACAGAAAACAGCAAGTACCACCACCTCACCTAGAGACAACCAGGCCACCCTGCACAGAGAGGCAAGAGGCCCCAGGTGAAGCGTAAACCACGTCTCTAAACGCTAAGGATGCCCTGGCCAAATGGTTTTGATTTCACACCACTGCTCACTGCTCACCACATTCTAATCCACCATGATGCAGTACGAGAATTTTATTACGAGTGTTATTCATTTAGGAATATCTTGTTTTCCTTTTCCAGACTCCAGAAATGTGTCAGTACCTTAAAGTTGGGAATCCTGTGATGAACAGGTCGGGGAAAATCAGCTAAATTTTGTGATTCCATGTGGTCCCAAATTTGCTCACGAATGTCCTGTTTGGAGACACCTACTGCAACAAAAGATTCCCACTTAATAACAAACAAAGGAATTCCACAGCCCATGCTGAAAGCCTGCTCCGGTTACACGCTCAGCTCCCCACACCAGAGTTCACGACTATGCCAGACCAGATTGAGAGGTCTTTTGGTCTCTACATCGAGAAACATAGTAAGTTTTTTTTGTTTTTGTTTTTGTTTTTTTTTTTTTGAGGCGGAGTCTTGCTCTGTCGCCCAGGCTGGAGTGCAGTGGCCGGATCCTAGCTCACTGCAAGCTCCGCCTCCCGGGTTCACGCCATTCTCCTGCCTCAGCCTCCCGAGTAGCTGGGACTACAGGTGCCGCCACCTCACCTGGCTAGTTTTTGTATTTTTAGTAGAGACGAGGTTTCACCGTGTTAGCCAGGATGGTCTCGATCTCCTGACCTCGTGATCCGCCCGTCTCGGCCTCCCAAAGTGCTGGGATTACAGGCTTGAGCCACCACGCCCGGCCGGTTTTTTTTTTTGAGATGGAGTTTCGCTCTCGTTGCCCAGGCTGGAGTGCAATGGTGTGATTTCAGCTCACCGCAACCTCCACCTCTGCCTCCCGGGTTCAAGCGATTCTCCTGCCTCAGCCTCCTGAGTAGCTGGGATTGCAGGTATGTGCCACCACATACTCACGAACAATTACTAAAGTTCAGAGTAAATTAGACATAGCCCTAATATTTAATCCAGTTATACTAACCTTGTAGCAGTAGGGGAGCCAAATACAACCCAAGCCTTGTAACCAAGCCCTCCTAGAGTCCCTGCTTGGGGACTCAGGTTCTGCTGATGTAGAGAAACTGTCCTCTCAGTCTATTCAGTCTTGATATAACTATGATTCGCTTATTCTTGCCGTAAGTCAGGTAAGCTTGCTTTAAAACTAAGTGATCTCTAAGACAGCTATTATTTTGGATTACTGACTGTAATCCCCTTTATTAGCGTGGGCTTAATAATTAGATGACCATGTTGGTCTTATCTCTTGTCATTCCTCACTCTGAATCCAAAAAGTGGCTCAAGGACTGTTCTTCTCTGGCCCCAACATACCTGCCTACCTCCCTCTACCTTTCAGGCCTGTACCGCCTCTGCTCTCCCTCAGGTCTAGCTTAGATTCGACCTCCCCCAGGAAACACTCTGAGCGCTGTCTCAGGCAGATGACCCTCCTTTAGAAATCTAAAGAGTACCCATACCATTTGGGTTTTTCCCCCAAACTGGAACAATTACTACAAGGTTACCACATGTATTGCTTTCACTAACAGCCCAGAGGGCCTGGAATATCCCCAGCCCTGCGCAGGATACCCTGTGGGACACAAGAAATGTACCACTGTGGCCCCTGCTCTGGAGTCAATGAATCCCATAACATTGATTTCCCCTAATAAAGCAATGGGCTGACTGGTAAGGGGAGGGGTCATTGCAAAAGACAAGGGCAGGGCCTTTCCTTTGGAAAGTTACAAAAACATGAAAAATAATTAAAATAGTAAAAGGTGACACATAGCAATGTGTGAAATGCCTGAACCCTATTCTGTAATTGTCTGTTTGCTCCCTTAGCAGGCTGTGGGCCCTGCTGGGTCAGCGTGGGTCTCATTCACCCTTAAGTCTCCAGTCCCAGCTCAGTCCTGGCACAGGGCAGGCATCCCAAAAGGTCACTCTAACCATGACGGCATATGATCACCCTTCGTCTATGCATTGTGTGCATGCTGCACACGTAGTATGGGTGGGAGTGAACCTGTTCACAGCCGGGGTTCCGGCATTTAACAGACCCTGGCACACCTTGTGTACTAGTAGTACGAGGTATCTGCCAGGCAATCCTGCGAGCAATCATCCACCCCTTCCCCCACTAGAGAGTGACTTCCTACAGGCCAGGGGCTCTACCGGAGGAAGCCTCCCCAGTGCCGAGAGAGGGCCCCGCACGGACAGGGCTTCCACAACCATCTGTTAAGACCACAGCAGTTAAGCGACCCCCGCGTGTAAGTCAAACCGGCTTCCCCGACCTCACGGGGCCCACAGGCTCCCCGACGTGCACGGCAGGTGTCCCTCCCGCCCTGTCTTCCCGTTATCTTTATTTGGTTGGACCCGAACCCAGCACAGACCCCCTCCGATCCCCTCGCCCGCCTCCGGTGATTCTGCGCCATCCTCTGCCAGCCCCCGTGGCCCCGCCTCGAGCCTCACCGGTCCAGGCCGTCCCTCCCCATTCCCAGCCGCCCGGGCGCCGCGCCCCGCAACTCACCCGCTCTCGGCTCCATGGCGACGCAGTCACCGCGCGACATCTCCCGGGGCCGAGTCTGGCGCGCAGTGACGTCACCCGCTTCGCGCCTGCGCGACGGCGGGAGGGGCGGAGGCTGAGTGGGCGTGGCCAGGGCGCGCATGCGCGGGCGGGTAAAACCGGTGCCGGGAACCCTCATGGACGCTCCCGGGCATGTTGCTCATGCTCATAGCTGGTCATCGTCGAGCGCCGCCCGTGACAGCGTTTTGCCAAGCCTTGGAGTTACTGAAAGAACAAGTCCCTGGCCTCTCGGGGCCCGTTGCCGGTTGAAACGCATCCCACCTCCTCTTCCAGTCCTAGAGGCCTCCTCTTCTGGAAAGCCGGCCTTGATTGCTCCTCCTGCAGGACGCGGTTCCCTCCTTTGAGACCCTGCAGAACCTCGTGTGCTCACACTTGGACTCAGCCGGCAGCTCTTTAAAGGGTCAGGCAGATGGAGATTCGAAGCCAGCCCAGCCCCGGCGACTGCGCTGCGGACGGCCAGAGGCCATCCTTTGAGAAACGCCCGAGAGGTCAGGGATTCTTATCCTGACCTCTGCATACCCTGAGAAACAACGAACGTGGCAGCCTGCGTCTGCTCGTCTATGTCTTTCATGTTTGCCAACCTAAGGGTCGGGAAAAGACTCGAGGAGACAAGGCTGCACAGACCGTCACGTCCATGCGCTCCCAGGCCCCAGTCCAAGGGCGTTCAGCCTGGCGGGGCATTCACTTATTAGGAAGAAGACATCCCCCAGCCGCACCCAGCACACACACACATGTCAGGGACTTCCTGAGCGAATGAAGGCATCCCCGTAGCCACGTGCCTGGCACATCACAAGCACTCAAAACGTGGCTGCCACCTTTCGAAATTACATGCCCAAAACTTTATGAGACCCTCACAACGCGCTTGTGAGACAGACAAAAGCGTTTGAATGCCGCCCACTTGACCGATACAGAAAATGGTGTTCCGTGTTCAAGCGACTTACTCACGTCTGCTGGTAACTGGTACTGTGCCGTTTGACCTCCTTAGGACATAATTAATGATGATAATTAGCAGTGCTACGATGTGCCAGGCATTGAGCTTAGCGCCTTAAAAGTCATAGCTAAATATGTTTCACAACAAACCGTCAGAGGCAAATGTGACCCGCCTTCTACCGAGGAGGCAACAGAAGCTCAGACATGTTAAAGAAGCTTGGCTTGAGTCTGCCAGCTGGGAAGGAACAGAGCAGTGATGTAGCGCTGACACTCCTGTGGGTCCCATCATAACTCTCTCTCTCTCTTTCTATGTGGTGTCCGGAACATTAATACATAGAGACACGGAGGAGCCTTAGTTCTGCTTGTGGGTGGGTCTGCCTTTCACCAGGCTGGCAAAAGGAGTGCAAACATCATTTTGGAGGTGATAAAATCTCCCGAAGAGGTTGGATGTCCTTTCCCCCTTTCGTGGAAGCATGGATGTGCAGAGTGTTTTATGCAAGTAGACTTGGTCCCAGCGGTGGAAGTGTGTGCAGGATTCTGTTCCCCAGCTGTGCTGAAAACAGAGCCCAAGTCTCTCAGATGGACAGCCTGGCATGGCCCCCAGAGGGTAACAAGACGCCAGGGACAATCTGCCTGTGGCAATTTTAGAAAGCAGGTGGTGCTAGGAAGGACATTCTCTTCAGTTCCTCCATACCATGTTTTCAAGTTAGAAGTGCCTCAAAAAGCATTTACCCCCAGCTCCTTGAGGGGGTGAGGCAGAAGCTCACTTGAGCCCAGGAGTTTGAGGCTGCAGTTAGCTATGATGGCACCACTGTACTCCACTTGGGTAACACAGTGAGGACTCCTCTCTGAAAAACATAATAATAAATAAAAATAATAAATAGTAATAAAAGACCCCTGAGAAAAAATCAACGGGCTCTTTTATGCAAGGAAGATGCTCTCAGGATAAATAGCTAATGCATGTGGGGCTTAATACCTAGGTGATGGGTTGACAGGAGCAGCAAACCACCATGGTGCACATTTACCTATGTAACAAACCTGCACATCCTGCACATGTATCCTGGAACTTAAAATTTTTTAAAAAAGAAGGTGCAATTGAACTTTAACTCAGATACTTAAAACTCAGTCACATATGTAAATTTGCATTTGGGCACTTCAGGATTTTTTTTTTTCAGTAGACTTTATCGTTTAGAAAAGTTTTGGTTCGGCCGGGAGTGGTGGCTCACACCTGTAATCCAACACTTTGGGAGGCCGAGGTGGGCAGATCACTTGAGGTCAGGAGTTTGTGACCAGCATGGACAACATGGTGAAATCCCATCTCTACTAAAAATACAAAAAATTAGCTGGGGGAGGTGGCTTGCGCCTGTAATCCCAGCTACTCGGGAGGCTGAGGCAGGAGAATCACTTGAACCCAAGAGGCGGAGGTTGCAATGAGCCAAGATTGCGCCACTGCACTCCAGCCTGAGTGACAGAGCATGACTCTGTTTCAAAAAAAAGAAAAAAGAAAAGTTTTACTTCACAGCAAAATTGAGCAGAAAGTACAGAGAGTTCCCATATACCACCCCTGCCACTGCATTTATACACAGCCTCCCCCACTATCAACATCCGGCAGTGGAATGGTACATTTGTTACAATCAATGAACTTACACTGATACATTGTTACCATCCAACAGCCATAGTTTATATTAGAACTCAGGCTTTATGTATGTTCTGGGGTTTTGACAAATGCATAATGGCATGTGCCCATCCCTGGAGTATCATGCAGAATATTTTTTCTGCCCTACAGATCCTGTGTGCTCTGCCTCTTCCCTCCCTCCCTCCCTGCTAACCCCTGGCGGTTACTGGTCTTTTTTCTTTCTCCGTAGCTTTTTCTTTTCCAGAAAGTCATATAATTGGAATCATACACTGTGCAGCCTTTTCAGACAGGCTTTTTCCACTTAGTAATATGCATTTAAGGTTCCTCCATGTCTTTCCATGGCCGGACAGTCCTCTCTTTTTAGTGCTGAATAATCTCCATCATTTCAGTGTCTCACGGTTTGTTTATCCACTCACCCACTGCAGGACCCCTCAGTTGCCCCTACGTTTTAGCAAATACACATAAACCTGCTATAACTATTCCTGTGCAGGTTCATGGAGGATTGCAAAGCTTGTCACAGGTATCTGATGAATCCTCAGCCCTCTTTTAGAACCTGGCTGGAAGGAATGGCGTGGAAATGGGGAGTCTCCCTAGGCACGAAGAGCGTGGTTGTGTATCTCCAAGCTGTGTTTCCTTGTACGGTCTACTTTAAACATCACAGTTCTCCGAAACTACATCTAGTAGCTTCAATTGTACTTTCAATCTACATTCAAAGTAATGGCAAAAACCGCAATTACTTTGGCACCAACCAACTTAACAAAATGTAAGATTGTTTAATAAGCTAATAACTGAAAAGATATTTGAAGAATTTTTTCAAATTAGGGATTGCCAGATTAAATACAGGTTTCCCAGTTAAACTTGAACTTCAGATAAAGTGATTTCTTTTTTTTTTTTTTTCATTTTTAGTGTAAGCATGTTCCATGCAATCTGTGGGTATCATTATTTTCATTTGCTCAAGCTGGAACCTGAAAGGGCCCCCAGTCTGTTGCCAACTTCGTCCAGAAACTCACACAGCCTCCTCCTCCCCTTTCTGATTCTTCCGGGCTTGCTCAGCCTGGCCCCTCCCTCCCTGCACCGTCCTGTGGCAGGGACTGCACCGCGGTAGAGGTTTGACCCTGCTGCCTGGCTGGTTCAAATCTCAGGTCTGCAGCTCTCTAGCTGCGTGAGGCTGGGGGAGTCACTGAACATCTCCCTGCCTTGCTTTTCATCTGCGGGGTGGAGATGGAAGCACCGTTGGCATCCGCCTCTCCACACTGGTGATGGTGAAGTGCCGGATCCATGCAGCCCAGAGAGCAGCACCTGGAACGCAGGGAGAGCTCTCTATGTGCATTGGCCTAAAATAAAGTTTCAGCCTGTCATCACCCGTGCGCCTGCCACAGCTTGGGAGCCAGGGAGCACTTGACGATGAGTCCCCATTTGTTATGCAGTGTCTGCCTTTATAAAATAAGTGCCGGTAAATGTTTGAAACAAATTCGGGAGTTGAACCACAAATAGGAGACAAGGCCTGTGAGTTCCAGTTCTGGAGGCAGTGAAGCCAGGGAGGGGGTGCCTATCTCTGAAGTCCCATTTGTTCAATGTATAATTAAGAACATGGAGTCTGTGTCAAGCAGAGCCATGCACAGGGCAGACCAGGCCCCTGCCTGTCTTCCCTGTATGGGGGTGGTGAGGCGAACAACAGACAGAAGACCGAATGAGACCGTACCAGGCAGGGGGGCCTGTGCCACCGAGAATATGAGCGAGGAGAAGTGGGGAGGTCGTGGGGGCAAGGTGAGCGGGTGGCTGGGGGAGGCCTCGGAGGAGGGGACAAGGGGGCAAAGAACTGAGATGAGGGACCAGGCCCAGGGCACAGCAGGCACAAAGGCCCTGCCGTGGGTCCAGGCTGGGCTAGCCATGCAAGCCCCGTGTCGGGGTGCACACAGGCAGAGGTGGGTCCAGGCTGGGCTGGCCATGCAAGCCCCGTGTCGGGGTGCACACAGGCAGAGGTGGGTCCAGGCTGGGCCAGGGAGTCTTCTTGGCTTTCACGGGCTCCTGAAGGTGGACAGCACCCAGTGCCAGTGGTGGTTGGACTCCCCTGGGGGAGCGCTCTGCATTCTTGGCTTTATTCAGTGAGACCCACTGGGGTCCCACTCAGTTATGCCACTGTGAGCCCCAGCCCTAGTCCCAGTGGTTACTGGAGGCACTGGCTGAAGCTGCCCCAGACTATGGCTTTTGAGCCTGGCTTATTCCGTGGGGCTCAGAACACCCATCCTACAGGCTGCTCATTTGGTGAAAATGAAGTTGTCGTCCTCCCCTCTTTCTCACCCTGTCGCTGTCCAAACACTGAAGTCCTGTCTGACCTCCCCAGGGGCAGCCTGCTTTCCACAGGCCTTTCCAGTGAGTCCATGTACCCCACAAGGTTAATCACGGGGGTTCAAGTTAGTGATATAAAAAACTCAAATCTCATACACATTAAGTTGCGTGTGGTCAGAAGTCATGGCTTCATGGATACACCATTGACTGTGTCTATATAGTTATAAGGTTTCCATATAGATTGTATTTATTTATATAGAAGTTTTTCTTTTAACTTTTTAAATCTCCTCTAATTTCCAAGTCCCTGACTCTCTCTCTCACTCTCTCTCTCTTTTTTTTTTTTTTTGAGACAGAGTTTTGCTCTTGTTGCCCAGGCTGGAGCGCAATGGCACGATCTCAGCTCACTGCAACCTCCGCCTCCCAGGTTCAAGCAATTCTCCGGCCTCAGCCTCACGAGTAGCTGGGACTACAGGCATGCACCACCATGCCTGGCTAATTTTGTATTTTTAGTGGAGACAGGGTTTCTCCATGTTGGTCAGTCTGGTCTCGAACTCCCGACCTCAGGTGATCCGCCCACCTCGGCCTCCCACAGTGCTGGGATTACAGGCGTGAGCCACTGTGCCTGGGCCCAAGTCCCTAATTCTTAAAGAAGCAGCAAAGGAGTGGGTTAAGAGATCCCCATCTCATCACTTGGCAGCGGCAACACTTAGTTTAGTTATTTAAGATCTCAGTTTCCTCGCCTGCAAAATGATGGTATTAATAGTACCTACCCTAAAAGAAGAGTGAGTGACAGGTCGTGGCCAAAATGCTTAGCACAGTGCACGGCACATGGTTTGTATACATCACTTTCCCCCTTATCTACTAAGGAGAGAAATCTTGGAAACAGTCGTACACTCAGCCAATAAGCACTTCTTGCACACACATCTTGTGCTGAGGTACTGGACAGTGCACTGGGGCTGCAGAGAACAGAGGACAGTGGTTACCCACCTGGAAAGACAGGATATGAGGCTGCCGAGCAGATGCCTGGGCCCAGGGAAGACTGATCTTCCTGTCCCCTGGGTGTGTTGGGGACATAAGACCAGCTCTGGCCTATGAGCTGTGGATAGAGGTGATACATGTCACTCCCAGGCTGGAAGACTTAATTCCCAGGGCCAGATCGCCTCGCTCCCCTGCCAGGATGACAGGAACCAATATGATGAGAGGTGGCCTTTGAAAACTCAGGCTCCTGAATGACTTTGATGAGCAGAGGCCCCTGCTAAGCTGGGATTGGCTCAGGATGAAGTCACTGAGACTAACTGTCTTTAAAAAGAAACATATATGTATCTTTAATATTATGATTGCTTGAGGCTAAGAGTTCAGGCTACCGTGAGCCATGAGCCATTACACTCCAGCCTGGGTGACACAGTGAGGCTCTGTCTCAAAAAACACAAAAACAAAAACAAAAAATCCTATAACATCTATAATACTGAATGCCTGGCATCTTTGGTTAATTGTGGCAATGCCTGAATTATAAAACAGATAAGTTCCTCAGAGAATGTGCTTTTTTTTTTTTTTTTTTTAAACCACGAATTATTGTGATAAACTCCATAGCCATTGATGGTAGTTTTCCAGAAACTTCGAGAAAAGGAGGAGAGCAGACACTGGACTAAGTTAGGCCCTTGCTAAACATTTTGCAAATTCCTTCCATGGAAAGACCTTCCTTTACTGTCACATTTCTTTTCAAGTGTTCAGAGTGAGAAAGGTGTTTTACTTCCATTTTTTATTTTGAAAAATTTCAAATTTACGGAATTGCAAGAACAATACAATGAATACCCAGGCACCATGGGTTCAACAACTGTTCTCATGTTACTACCTTTGCATGGCCTTCCACCCTCCTTCTCCCCTTGATCCCACCTTGGTTGAATCTTTTGAATCTTCTCCTTCTCTTTCTTTTCTTTTTCTTTTTCTTTCTTTTTTTTTTTTGTATTTTGAGACAGGGTCTTGCTCTGTCCCAGGCAGGAATGTAGTGGTGCAATCATGGCTTACTGCAGCCTCGACCTCCCAGGCCCAAGTAATTCTCTGCCTCAGCTTCCCACATAACTGTCACTACAGATGCTCACTACCATGCCCAGCTAATTTTTTTTTTTTTTTTTTTTTTTGTAGAGACAGGGTCTCACCATTTTGCCTAGGCTGGTCTCGAAACCCTGAGCTCAAGCGATCCTCCCACCTCAGCCTCCCAAAGTGCTGGGATTATAGGCATGAGCCACCGCGCCCGGCAGGGTGAATTTTTTAAAGGTTGCAGAGATGATGAATATCAGCCCCAAATATTTTGACACGTACCTTCTAAAAGCAAGGACACGCTCTTACTTGACCATGTATAATTATCGCACGCAAGAATCTTACCCTTGATACAAGATTATTATCTCATACACACCCCAGATGCAAATTTCCCCAAGTATCCTCAAACCTGTCCTTGATTGCTGTTTAAAATTTTCTTCCACCTAGGATTGAGGATTGTGTTTAGTTGTTGAGTTTCTTTAATCCTTTTAACCGAGAGTGGTCCTCACTACCCACCCACTTTTGTAGTCCTTTCTGGCCCTGCCATTTGTCGATGGCACCTCATGGCTTTCACTCACCGGAAAACTCACGCACAGTAAAATGAGCTTGAACTGAGTTTTAGAAAAGACACTTTTTTTTTTGTCCCACAAAAGAGAATCTCCAGAAGCCGGATTGCGATGGATTTTTAGGAGGTGGCGCTGACTTTGTGTAACCCAAGGGCTCCTCTGTTCCCAAGCAGCTCCTGGAAGCCTGGGACTCCTCTGCCACCCCATCCCTTTCCCTAAAACCAAGGCACCTCGTGACCCCAGAAAAGAAATGTTCGAAGGATATTGAAATGAATGAATGGGAATTCGTGAGAGAAGAAACAAAACTCCTTTCACTTGTCCCCTCTTTGAGTTCTCGGCTGTGCCTCAAAAGCTGAAGTGGCCTGCTGCCAGTTTCAAAGTCTTCCTCTTGTTCAAGACAACCCTCTAAACATACACCCAGCACAAACAGCTTTCTGATGAATTCCCTGAAGCTCACGCCACACCTCGCGCAGAAGGACAGCTGCAGCAGGAAAACAAGGACGAAGCAATTTGTTCAACAACTCTGGGGGAAAAACATGCACATTTCTAGCCACCTAAGAGGCATAGATTTTATTTGCTGAAAACCTCAGCAAGTTTCCCTAGAGAAAATTTCTTGTTCCCCGAGCAGTTTCAAAGACATTTTTGTTTCCCAACAGATCGTGTTCTTGACTGATTGCAAAGCTATGGGAAATATTTTTAATCGATGAGGTGCCGTTTATCCCGTTTCTCTGCTTTTACAGATGTTTGAAGGCTCCATTCCTGGCGTGCAATGCCCAGGAGGATCCACAAGGTGTCAGCACCTTCATGATAAGCAGGGAGGGCCGGGCGGTCTTTTTCTTTTTCCTTTTATCGTAGTAGTTCCCTGGTTGGCCTCAAGATGACGCCAACACCCATGGAGTCCGCCCAGCCGCTCCAGGTGCAGCGGCCACCGGCCGGGCCCAGAGGAGCGCAGCGCGGTGGGGGTGGAAGGCGAATTAAATACCTTTCGTCTTTATCGCCGCTTATTATTCCAGGAACACGCGAGGCCCTCTGGGATCCGATTCCGCATTCGGCTCACTGACTTTCAAGGTCAAGAAGGGGGAAAGTCAGCCAGAAAGTAGCAACCCCCCATCCAAAATACTTTGGCAGGTTAAAGAAAAGCTCGGAAATACGGTTTTTGCAAAGTCCAGGTGTGTGAAAGGCGTTGTTTTAATAACCTGAACAAACATCTTTCCCGGAGTCCCTCTGAGCAGAGAAGAAACCTAATTCCAGGGGCAAAGGGAAGTGTCTCTCTCACCTTTTCAGTCTTGATTATACGAATTTCTTTCCTCTCCCCTTTTCATTTCTCTGGGGCAGGGGAGGGTGGTTAATATATTGGGCGACTCGATTCAGGTGGGTTTTTTTGTTTGTTTCCCCAGATGACATTGGTTTAAACCTGGACATCCTTGTAAATACAAACGCAGGCAGCAACTGCCATTTTGGAATTTATTTTTTCATAGTCCTTAGCTATTTTAGGATTTGCTGTGATAAAGCTGTTTCTCTCTCTCTCTCACACACACACACACACACAAACACACACACACAAATACACACACACACACATACACACACACATACACACAAACACACACACACATACACACACACAAACACACACACAAACACACAAACACACACACACATACACACACACAAACACACACACACAAACACACACACAAACACACACACACCTCGTAAAAGCAGAGTAAATAATATTCCTCCAGGAAGCCTACGGGCTGAGGAGTGTTGCTTGATCAATAGTTTTGCATTTCCAGTAAAATCGTGACACGAACTCAGTGTGCCTGTCGTACGCTGCAGGAAAAGGGCGCTTTTTACTAGAGTCCTTTTTTTTTTTTTTTAGCTAGATGCGGAAATACTAGCGGTATTAAAAAATAATAAAGTCATGGTGGGAGTTTAGGGTTGGGGCAGAAAGCTCAAATCATTTGCCTGTGAGCTGAGAACTGGGCAGCTTTATTTCACTTTGTTTCAAAGAAAGAAGAAAAAGGATCAGGTTAGAAAAAAAGCCCAGAATACTCGTAAAAACAATGTTTCAGAAGTGGAATATTCAAGGTAAAGGAATCTGATTTGTAGCTTCCCTTTGGCTTTGAATTGATCAGGAGACAAAGATAATGCATATAGATTTTTGTCTTCTGTTCTTTTATTTGAAATGACTAGCACGCCCCGATTGCCTTCTAGTCACCTCCCCGAAGTGAAGAGGCCTGGTGGGTTCTCTTAACATCCTTTTGCTGAGAATCGAATACGCAGCCGATGAACAGCCAGGAAGGGACAAGGAAACCCGAAATACAAATGTTCTGTCTGAAGCCCTCTTCCCTGCCCAACCAGACAAGCAAATTCCAAAATTCTGCCCGTATTTAGCCCTTTTAAAGGAGTGTCTCACTCCTTCAGGGGAAGTGGGAAAAGGGGATCTGATTATTGAGGTGTGGAAGAAATAAATAATCAGTCCACAAATAAACAAACTGTCCGGGATTCCTAGAGGGAAGGAGAAATCATTGAAGGAGATACAAGTCGCTCCAGGTCTAACTCCCGAATAATATTATCCCCAAGAGATCTTGAACCGTTTGCAATCAATCGCTCACCCAGTCTCCCCACGGAGCGCGCTCCCCAACTCAGCCTACCCAAACCCAACAAAACAAAAAAAGGCAAAAAATATAGAAAATCAACTTGGAGACCCCCAGGGGGACGTTGCCAGGAGCAGGAGGCAGGGACAGCGCCCTGGGGTCGGTGTTAGCGGCCGGCGCCGACCTGGGCCTGGGAAAGCGTACACGCTTGGTGCCCGCGGCGCGCGGCGCTCATTGCGCGCGTCTTCGAGCGAAGCCCCCGCGGAAAGCAGGCTCGGGTTTCTCCTCGCAGGGCCCAGGAATTCGGCTCTGCCTGGCCCCCGTGGGTCGCTGCATTGTCCCGGTCTTCTGGGAGCGCGGGGTCAGCTCGTTAGAGGGAATTTGTATCTGGGAAAAGGGAGAGGAGCTTCGAAGCTGAAGTCGGTGGGCTGCGAGTGTCCACGCGGGAGACGAAAGGGGGAAATAGCAGAGTCACTTCACCCTTTTCCCCAAACCCCACAAAACTGCTTGCAGTGAAGCGGATGATTTACCGAATTCACAGCGAATTCAGAGGATTAGATTGTCAGCACGTTGCTACCTTCCCCTCTATCCACCCTGCGGCCTGGCTCCTCCGCGGGGGGCGAGAGAAACTCAGGTTCTAGGGTTTGCCTCTAAAACCTGGATAGGTTATCCTTGACGACCTCGAGCCTGGAAACTCCCTGCTGATGGTTAATTATTTGATTAAATAAGTAAAACATCCAGGGAAGGCCCTGCCATTCCAATCCAGTGCGTTTGCTTTGAATCCATTACACCTGGGCCCCCATAATTAGGAAATCTAATTATTCGCTTCATCACTCATTAATAAGAAAAATGTCCCAGGATCATTGCTACTTACAAGGTCTTTGGGGGAGATACTTTACTCCATTAATCCATTCTATTTTATATTTCAAAGTGATTTTTTTTTAAAGAGGAAAGTGGCTATTTTTTGTTCTGGGCATGTGGGTCCATTCACCAAAATGTGATCATAAAATAAATTTTAATAAGATATAACTTTTTAAAAAGTCTTTTCAAGTGAAGACGGAGTCGCAGCGGAGGCCGGGGCGGCCGGGTCTTAGAGCCGACGGATTCCTGCGCTCCTCGCCCTGATTGGCGCCGACTCCCTTCAGCTGCCGGGTGATTGGCTCAAAGTTCCGGGAGGAGGCGTGGCCCGAGGAAAGTAAAAACTCGCTTTCAGCAAGAAGACTTTTGAAACTTTTCCCAATCCCTAAAAGGGACTCGGCCTCTTTTTCCGGGCTCGGCGGGGCAGCCGCTCGGACCCCGGCGCGCTGACCCTCTGGGCTGCCGATTCGCTGGGGGCTTGGAGAGCCTCCTGAGCCCCTCGTCGCGCGGGCCGAGGGTCCACCTGGGTCCCCGGGCCGCGGCATCTCCGCTGGGTCCGCGGCCGCCCGACTGCCCGCGCTGCCGCCACCGGGTCCTGGAGCCAACGAGGAGCGGGGCCGGCGCTGCGCTCGCCCGGGGCGCGCCCTCCAGGATGCCGATCCGCCCGGTCCGCTGAAAGCGCGCGCCCCTGCTCGGCTGAAGCGCCGCCGCCCGCGCCCCCTCGCCCGGGAGGCTGCCAGGAGCCCGGGGCCGCCCCTCCCGCTCCCCTCCAATCCCCCTCTGGCTCTCTCGCGCTCTCTCACTCTCGGGGCCCCCCTCGCTCCCCCGGCCGCAGTCCGTGCGCGCGGGCGCCGGCGAGCCGTCTCGGAAGCAGCATGCAGGCGCGCTACTCCGTGTCCGACCCCAACGCCCTGGGAGTGGTGCCCTACCTGAGCGAGCAGAACTACTACCGGGCTGCGGGCAGCTACGGCGGCATGGCCAGCCCCATGGGCGTCTACTCGGGCCACCCGGAGCAGTACAGCGCGGGGATGGGCCGCTCCTACGCACCCTACCACCACCACCAGCCCGCAGCGCCTAAGGACCTGGTGAAGCCGCCCTACAGCTACATCGCGCTCATCACCATGGCCATCCAGAACGCGCCCGAGAAGAAGATCACCCTGAACGGCATCTACCAGTTCATCATGGACCGCTTCCCCTTCTACCGGGAGAACAAGCAGGGCTGGCAGAACAGCATCCGCCACAACCTCTCGCTCAACGAGTGCTTCGTCAAGGTGCCCCGCGACGACAAGAAGCCCGGCAAGGGCAGCTACTGGACGCTGGACCCGGACTCCTACAACATGTTCGAGAACGGCAGCTTCCTGCGGCGCCGGCGGCGCTTCAAAAAGAAGGACGTGTCCAAGGAGAAGGAGGAGCGGGCCCACCTCAAGGAGCCGCCCCCGGCGGCGTCCAAGGGCGCCCCGGCCGCCCCCCACCTAGCGGACGCCCCCAAGGAAGC
Organism: Piliocolobus tephrosceles; assembly: GCF_002776525.5. Lineage (NCBI taxonomy): Eukaryota > Metazoa > Chordata > Mammalia > Primates > Cercopithecidae > Piliocolobus > Piliocolobus tephrosceles. The sequence goes on from NC_045450.1 coordinate 71,244,314, forward strand.
CGAGAAGAAGGTGGTGATCAAGAGCGAGGCGGCGTCCCCGGCGCTGCCGGTCATCACCAAGGTGGAGACGCTGAGCCCCGAGAGCGCGCTGCAGGGCAGTCCGCGCAGCGCGGCCTCCACGCCCGCCGGTTCCCCCGACGGCTCGCTGCCGGAGCACCACGCCGCGGCGCCCAACGGGCTGCCTGGCTTCAGCGTGGAGAACATCATGACCCTGCGAACGTCGCCGCCGGGCGGAGAGCTGAGCCCGGGGGCCGGACGCGCGGGCCTGGTGGTGCCGCCGCTGGCGCTGCCCTACGCCGCCGCGCCGCCCGCCGCCTACGGCCAGCCGTGCGCTCAGGGCCTGGAGGCCGGGGCCGCCGGGGGTTACCAGTGCAGCATGCGAGCCATGAGCCTGTACACCGGGGCCGAGCGGCCGGCGCACATGTGTGTCCCGCCCGCCCTGGACGAGGCCCTCTCGGACCACCCGAGCGGCCCCACGTCGCCCCTGAGCGCTCTCAACCTCGCCGCCGGCCAGGAGGGCGCGCTCGCCGCCGCGGGCCACCACCACCAGCACCACGGCCACCACCACCCGCAGGCGCCGCCGCCCCCGCCGGCTCCCCAGCCCCAGCCGGCGCCGCAGCCCGGGGCCGCCGCGGCCCAGGCGGCCTCCTGGTATCTCAACCACAGCGGGGACCTGAACCACCTCCCCGGCCACACGTTCGCGGCCCAGCAGCAAACTTTCCCCAACGTGAGGGAGATGTTCAACTCCCACCGGCTAGGGATTGAGAACTCGACCCTCGGCGAGTCCCAGGTGAGTGGCAATGCCAGCTGTCAGCTGCCCTACAGATCCACGCCGTCTCTCTACCGCCACGCAGCCCCCTACTCCTATGACTGCACGAAATACTGACCTGTCCCGGAACCTCCCCTCCCCGGCCCGCTCCGGCTTCGCTTCTCAGCCCCGACCCAAGCAGACAATTAAGGGGTTGCAGACACGCAAAAAAAGAAACAAAACATGTCCTCCAACTTTTTCTCAGACCCGGGAGCAGAGAGCGGGCACGCTAGCCCCCAGCCATCTGTGAAGCCCGCAGGTAACTTTAATTCGCCGCCCCGTTTCTGGGATCCCAGAAAACCCCCTCCAAAGGGACACAGCCCAACAAAATGAGTATTGGTCTTAAAATCCCCCTCCCCTACCAGGACGGCTGTGCTGTGCTCGACCTGAGCTTTCAAAAGTTAAGTTATGGACCAAATCCCATAGCGAGCCCCTGGGGACTTTCCGTAGGGGTCCCCATAGGTGTATGGGGGTCTCTATAGATAATGTATGTGCTGTGTGTAATTTTAAATTTCTCCAACCGTGCTGTACAAATGTGTGGATTTGTAATCAGGCTATTTTGTTGTTGTTGTTGTTGTTCAGAGCCATTAATATAATATTTAAAGTTGAGTTCACTGGATAATTTTTTCATCTTGCCCAACCATTTCTAACTGCCAAATTGAATTCAAGAAACCTATGTGGGTTTTGTTTCCTGTACAATTATGAGATATAATTCTTTTTCCCATTGTAGGTCTTTTACAAAACAAGAAAATAATTTATTTTTTTGTTGGTGGATAAAGAAGTCAAGTGTCTGATACTTTTTATTTACAAAGTGTGATGGTTTTGTATAGTAGGTTCCACCCTGAGTATTCCTAAAAGAAAAAAAAAAAACTTAGAAAATCTAATTTCATCTATGTTTGTCTTATGTGGTCTTAATTGTTGTACTTACCTTAAAATAAACCCATGTTGTTTTTTCTGCCCAAAGTTTGGACAGTGTTTGTGTTGTTGCATTTTTTAAAAACGAGGTGTGTTTGCAAACCCGCCTGCTTTGATTATTTTTGTTACACAGGTGGGTATATGTGTAGACACATAAAAATGACCAGAGAATAGGAGCACACACCTGCTGTCTTGTTTAGCGACAGAAAAAGGCTTTTGATTAATTTTAAAATCCCACTCTAGATTTTTTTCTTTTCGAGAAACCGCCCAGTTGGAGGGGGCTGCCTGAAGGACCGGACCATGAGCTTGCTGTGATGCATTTTGTTAAACGCAGAAAAACATGCTAATTGTCAAAACAGTGCCACTCCATCTCAGTGTCCAGCCGTCCCCAATTTAAGAGGTGAAGGAGGGGAAGAATAAACATTTCCCGTTTGCTAACTGCAAACCAGGGTGAGTCCTGCTTTCCCCCGATTTTATAAAATTCAAGCTTCTTTGCCTGCTTTAATGGTGTTCCAGAGAATTTGAACTGGGCCAATGAAGGTCTGAAGGGGATGGATTTTCTAGCATTTAATATCTGTCACTCTTAGCAGCCAGATCAGAGGGGAATTTCAGACTTCGTTACTTCTCAACATCATGTCTAAATCCATACCCTCATCACTGCGAAAAATTTTGAAACCTCATTACCCTTCAAAAATAATTGATGCCTTTAGAGTTCTAAATTCAAGTTTTTCAATATGTTAAATAATAGAGATTATTTTTCATTTCAATGTTAATATCTCATCTTTTACATTTTTAATAGCAACATAGATTTTGTGAAAAGTAGCTGAGGAAATGGCTTTATTATCTATTTCAATGGCTGAAGCCCACCACTCCCCTGCTGGCCTCTATGTGTGAATTTGGGGACCAAAGCTTCATCAATTCCCACCTCAGCAGGTGAGCTGTACCTTGCCAATGCTGAAGTCCTTTGTGAGCTTAACGTTTCAAGACCTGATGATTTTGCTAAAGGCGATTTTGCTTGGTGCCGTGGCGCTGAACGTAACCCGGGTGTTGTTCTTGTTGTTGTTTTAAACATGGTACTTTATCTCTATGCCGTGTTGAAACAGAATTAGGGGAAGCTTAAAGCATAATAATTTTCCCCATATGTGCAACACAGGCTCTTTCAATCTGTGGCCCCAGAGGTGGTATACAGTTAAAACTTGGAGGCTGTTTCATTCCTTTTCATAATGTGCGGGTGCCCGGGCGTCCGATTGCTAGACTTTCAGCAGGCCCCAGGCCAGGCGGGCTTTGGTTGAGTGAACAGGAGGAGGAAGTTAAGGAAGTAGGGGTGGGGAGAGACCCTCTCCAAGCTGCAGAAGAAGGTGGCCCAAGCTCCTTGCCCGCGTCTACCGTGACGGTTTCATTTTACTTCTGCTCCCTTCATGCTATTTGCCCCAGGAGAAGAGGAGAGTATTCCAGACCCTAAGCGAGCTGGCTTTTTCCCTTCCCTAGATGTTTTAAAGAAGTCTTTCTGAAAGCTTGCCTTCGTCGTAAGCTTTGAAACCGTTGGTGTCCTGTTAGTGGCGAGGCCTGAGAGACACACGGAAAATAAAGGAGAGCGACGGTGTGGCTGAGAGCCCCCAGCCCTGCTGTTGAAACCACGCTGGGCTTTTGCACCTTTAGGAAGCCTTTTTAAAGAAGTCCTGCTGTGTGGGGGCCGGAAACCCAAGTGAGTGGCCCTTGTGGAGGTTACCAGGAGGGGGTTTTTCCATTCCTTGGGGAACGTGGGCAACTGGAGGATTGTATCTGGAGCTTTATTCAGGTCTTCAGCAGCAGCAAAGTGGAGAACCAGGCCCTTAGTGTGTAGCGGCCTGGGGATTGTAGGACTCATCTGAGGACCCTGTCACTCAAGGCTTCCTCCGTCTCAGTGGGGACAGGCATAGGTGCGGTAAGTGCTAGAAGGCCGGGCGGCCCCTTGTGCTGTGAGCTGGCTCAGAGCTCTGTGCAGCCCCGTCTCCTGCAACTACAGCCTCCTGCAGTGCCTGTGTGGACCTCAGGCCTGGGGGCTTAGCGGCTCCTGGGGCATCTGTTGCTCCCAGCAGAGTGGGAAGATTCCACAGCACATGCTGTGAACAGCCAACGTTCTCGCCAACAGTTTTGCGTCTTGGGAGCCACCCTGCTCGTCTGCTGCCCAGTGTACAAAAAGCACGTGCCCAGGACATTGGCTGTTCTTGATCCACTCATCTGCCACCTTTTCCTATTGCCTTCTGGTCCTCAGGAGGTTCTGGGCCTTTCAAGGGAAGGGGAAAGGAGATTGAGGATGGAAGGGTCAGAGTGTCTGCCACAGGCTGCAGGGACTCTGGGCTGGGGCGGCTCTGCAGACCACGCAAATGCAGTTTGCACGAAGTCTGTCTGATAACCCTGTACCTTCCTGACCCAGTAAGAAGATATCGCAGGGCCAATCACAAAGATGTCGCAAATAAAATGAAAGCGCCTGAATACCATGGCAAAGACCTTCCCGTTGAATTAGCGCTGCATCCCTGGCGGGTTTTGGCTGGGTGGCCTCTGACTCTAAGCACAGTCCAGTTATGACAGATATGGGCTACCCGGAGAGATCCCCATGGCCTCTGAGTGTCCCATACATTCTCAGCCCCAGAGAGGCTGCAGCCAGAGTGGCCTCCTTGAATGGGCCATCTTGTGTAGCCTCTGAGGCTCCACCACATGTTCTTCACAGCTTCCAGGTAGAGAGACTGCCTGCCTCCTGCCGGCCGAGCCGGGGCCTCTTGAAGGCTGGGCTTGGGTCTGTGGTCAAAAGGCCATCACTGCTCTGGAATAGGTGACCTATCCCTGAAGATGCAAATCTTCCTGTAACTTTTGTCCAGGAATTGCTGGAGCACTGGGCTAGGAATGAGAAAGTCACATCTTTCTGTGTGAACAAACCACTTCCCCTCCCTAGCCTTGGTCTCTTTATCTGTAAAATGACCAGGTGGCCAGGGCTACGCTGCACTACCCTTCTGGGCATAGCCAGGGCTGCTGCCATGGGGCCTCACTTATGCTGCTGACCCTCCTGCCACCAAGACATGAAGATCAGAAGCCAGACACAGAAGAAAACACAGGGTCCTGGGAACTTCTGCGCTTGGCTCATAAATCTTTCGGGGGTCCGTCCCCTTCCCTTTACCCAGTGACTGCGTGGGGGTTGCTGCTGGTGCAGGGAGAGGCTTGTGAACAGAGCTCCCAGCTCACTGGTGAAAATGAACCCTGTATGCTTGTGACGTTCTCCTCAGTCCTCCTCCCCACCCCCATCCAAAAAAGGGGTTGGGGTGTTGGACAAGGTTGGTTGATGGGGACCTATTGTTAACTGAAAAGGTGAGCTGGGTGGAGACAGAGACACCAAGATAAAACACCCGTTGAAGGGTGAGCAGAGCCACATGTCTTGAGAAGGTGCTGGGGTCTCAGAGCCTGTGGTTGGCATCTTGGGAACTTGTGTTCGCCTGGGTCCCTGTCTGACTCTCAGTGGGATGAAGGTGGGTAAGTAAAGACCTGAGGTTTTATGCCTTAGGTGCCAGTAGGCTGAGGCTGGTTGGGGGTCTGGGGTCCGGTGCCTTTGTTCCAGGTGAGTGGGACAGGCCGGATCACAGCCACCCAGAGAGCCCGCCCCTTGCCTCCCAGTGAGCACTTTCTTGCACCGCATATTTGAAATGCTTTCCCAAACTTTCAGAAGCGTTCCCTGCCTGCCTCTTGCATGGCCTCAGCTCGCCAAGGCGTTTGAAATGTTTGCTTTTTGACATAGGCATGTAAGGAAGGGGGTGGACGGTTTCAGGGGAGATTGGAAGGCTGGCAGCTGCTCTTCAGGGACAGCCACTGGGTCCGGGAAGACACCACCCACCTGTAATTTGTGCCAGGCTTTCTCTTCCCTTTTCAACCTTCCTGCTGTAGACCAAAAGCAGAGGGCTAGTTTTGTCTGAGTGTCAGCCTTGTGGGGACTTCATCCTGGGTGGTGGGTGTGTGAAGAGGGAAGGGAGGATGGTTGGTAAAGCTGCTGGCATCCCAGACCCATTTAGGGGGGATGGAGCTTGGAAGCTTCCACCCCCTTTGTGTCCTGCTTCATGCTCTGGAACCCCAGTCTATGCCCACCCAGGCTGCGAGGTCATGGAGACACTGGGCCTCGCCTGTCTCAGCGGCCCTCTGGCCCTGGGTCTCCATCTGTCTTGTGTTATTTTCACAGGTGGCCTCCCTCGTGGAATCACTGTCTCTAAGGCTGAATCCACATGCACCAACTCAGGCCCTTACGAAGATTCAGGTGACATCAGACAGATCACCTTAAGCACTCTGAGGCAGTCTCTTGGCTGAAAACAGTAATAGGATTGAGAGGCTTATCTCCAGGATTCGTCAGCCTCACATAGGTTGGCAAGGTGCTTCCATAGTGTCCTGTTCATAGTAAACACTCATGACCAGCCATTAAGGTTTACCTGGAACACAGAAGAGAAAAAGAGAAAGGGATCTTTGGTCTGAGTGACGCCATTTATCACACGGTACTGTGCAGCCCTGGCAGGGAAAGCCACTGTGTCTGGGAAGATGCCACTCACCTTTAATTCTGCCAGGCGTTTTCCTTCCTTTTTCAACCTTCCTGCTCTACAGGGAAAGCAGAGGGTTGGGCTGTTCAAAAACCCAGAGAGAGCATGTGCACCAACTGCCTCTGTTTCGAGCCTTTCCATCATTTCTGGGAAAAAGGTGTGCTATAAATAAGTGCATCATTTGGGAAATCCCGCCCTGCTTTTGGATCTCCTGCATTCACTGACCCAGTCGGACTGCCATTACCTTCATGTCCTGTTCACTGCCTCCCAAGAGAAGGGAGGCCCTGGGCCCTGCTCCCCCAGCTCTGGAAGTCTTCCACTCTTTTCAAAGTGGGAGGGGAGGGAAGGAGGAAGAGGTCTTGGGGTTTTGGTGGAACGTAAGCAGGGACTCTGGGATTTTCTACTTATAATGTCCTGAATCTCCTAGCTCCAGGGGTGCTGCACACCCTCTCCGCTCTGGAGGGCCCCTCTCCCACTGTCTACTCCAGACAATCTCTGCCTCTGAGTCCTTCCAGATACCTGAGCATGTCAGACCCCAGAGCACCCACTTTTGGAGGACACTCACATGGGCTGTGGTCCCTGTGCCGCCATTTCCTACTTTTAGGGTCTAGGGGTATTCTGTGCCGAGCCTCAGTGTCATCATCTGTCAAATGGGTGAGTCTGCCACGCCTGCCTTTCACAAATGTAGTAAGGGTTGGCAAGATAACGTCCACGGAGCCCTGAGTGTCCACACCTGGTGCTATTATAAGATTGTTTTTCTGTCTTTGGCGCACTGCCTCATGGGACACCTGAGGCAGGTTAACTTACAGAGCTTCGGTCAGTTTCCTGGTTTGCAAAATGGAAACGACAAAGGTTTCTATTGGGGCTGCCGTGAGGACGAAATGGCTCCATACATTTTAGTTATTCATATTATTATCATCTATGTCTCCAGTGTTTTTAGGTTGTCAGTAAGGTGAGGGGCTAAGTCTTTCATCTTTCCATTGCAGCTCTTCTCAAACATGCTACACATGCGGTTGAATCACACATACGTGTAACACACACACACATTATATATGTGTTAACTGTCTTTACATTTGGAAAAGTGATGCAGACATTTGGAAAGGCGACACAGATTACTGTTAACTCGGGTTTCTGCTGTTTACTTGCCAGTGAGGAAGGTTGAGTGGATGGCTTGGGGCACAGGGGGAGGAGCTCTTGTCTCTCACCCCTCGGCCTTTTTATCTGAGGCGGTTTTCATCACGTGCCTGGGTTCCGATCTGCCTGCCTGAGGAGCGCACATGCGCTTTGTCCCAGGACTGGGAACGAGGCTGTCTACCCTCATCCCACGCTGAACCCCGTTTCTGCTCAAGCCTCAGAGCTGGAAACTCCAGTCCTTCTGGAGCATCCGGGCAGGCCAGAGATCTCAGGCTTTTCTTGCAGGCTGGGAGGCGAGCCCTCACCAAGTGACTTCTCAGATGACGCTCTTTTCTGGGATCCGAGGCTTATGAATCTGCAGGGAACGTTCAGGGTCCCCATCTGGCTCTCTAGGACACTCGTTCTAGAGGCCCGCCAGGCCATCTCCCAGGCTCCGCTGTCCCCCGCAGGCCCTTCGCTCAGTCCTCAGCCAGCAGAGCATCCGCACGAGGGCGCATCCGCTCTCGGACTCCCGGGGCTTGAGCCTGCACTCCCCGGAAATATGGAAATTGCCCCAGTGCAGGGTTTCTTCTAACAGAGGCTCCTCCTAGGCTCAAGTTACAAACTCATCAATCACCCAGGAGCCCGGGATTCAAACTCGCTCCGGAGCCGGGCTGGGGCGCAATGCCGGAGTTCTACAGCTGAAACCTCCCAGAGACTGCACACTTCTGCAAAAGCGCGGGGCTGGGTGTGCGTCTCCAAACCGCAACTAGAGCGTGGGCATTTGATTTTTGTTTTGTTTTATTTTTTCTCTCTCTCCCAATCTCTCGCTTTTTTTTTTTTTTTTGCTTTACTATCGGTGCCCCGCCCACCAGCCGAGCGTGTCTCCGCCCGCGTTCCGCCCATTACCAAATCGGGTAGTGTTTATCACTGTACAAATTCAAGCTCGGATTTGTCTTAGAGTTTGGAAGTCGCGCCAGGACGGCAGGCGTTTCGGTAGAGGCAGGGATGTGCGTGCTGGACTTCGGGTGCCGCGTGGGGAGCTCCAGGACGGGCTGTGGGATAGGAAGGTGGGGAAAGGGTTGCATAGTGACACCGGTTTAGCTCTCGGTCTGGGTGTGTTGGAGCGAGGGCCGAGGCTGGAGAAGGAACTGGATCCAAACTTGAGCTTGCTGGGGGCGCGCCGCCCCGGAGAGATTGGGTGACCCCAGAGACTGTGGGGCCTGCGGGTTGCAAAGGCGCTGGCATTGAGGTTTCTTCATCCCAAGGTTGAAAGGTGTGCGCGAGTGAGAGCGAGCGGTCACGAAACGACAACGCCCCGCCCCTGCTGGCCAGAGGTTCACCCCCAGGACCTAGGCGGGCCGGGCTGCGTGCTGGACCCAGGTTAAAGGAGTAGGGCCTCGGAGGGAGGCCCGAGGTGTCCCAGGGACTGGCCTGTCGCTCCCGCAGGCAGTGTCGGCACCCAGACCGGTTTTTCCACCATTCCTGCGACTTCCTTTTTCATATTTTAAATTTACCTGCCCTTCTGCGGTCTACTTATTCTATGGGCTGGGTACCCGGGAACCCCAAACACACGGGTTATTTCTGTTTTTCTCATTTTGAAAAAGGATGCCCGCCACCTTTCCTTCTTCAGAGGCTACCTAAGCACTCACAGCCCCAGCCGGGTGTGGCAGCAGCAGACACTCCCTCTACCCCTGTGAGTGCCCTCAGTGCCTCTCCCTCCTTCTTGGCCCACTTGTAGTGGGCCATTTCTACACCTACCTGCCATCATCCCCCTTCCCTCGTCTCTTTGACATGCTCACACGATTCACTCAATGAGACGCCAGTTATCCTATCCGAATGCGTGTGCGTGTGTGTGTTTTAATATTCAGGGGGTGATCATAAACAGGAAGTAGTCACACTAGGTGCCCTCTACCCCTGCCCTAAGGAGTGGAGTGGGGAAGAGAGGCCGCCTTCGAAATCAGCATGATTCAGGATTTTTTATTCAAACAGTGACGTGGGAAAATGTAAAATGAGATGGGGGTGGGTAGCGGTGTACACCCCAGGGTGGGTGGATGCAGGGAGAGCAAGCAGGCTTCCCAAATGCCTAATGTAATCACGGGCCAGCTGCATGCACTTGTAAAGTTGTTATAACCCCCTCCTTGTTATAAACAGGAAAGCCCAGAATATAAAGCTGGAGACCCACATTCACAAATACCAGGCCTCCCGCGCCAGCTGCCACAGCCTCCTTTTATGGTGGTCCTCCCTTGCAACCTTGGCCCCATCAGGAGGACCTTACTTTTGCCCCCAGTTCTCTAAATGGGTTTATTTTGAAACCTCCCTCCATGGAGCTGTGGACCAGGTGCTCTTCCCCAGGCCTCCAGTGCCCTAGGCCTTCCCTTCCAGAGAGGCTGGGCTCCCAGAGTCCAATTTCCCTCCGATTTCCAGAGAGCCCTGGAAGGGAGGGTGTGGGAGAGCAGGTCCCTAGAGTGTGCCACCTCCTATTGGGTCTGCCACCTGTTTTTTCAGAGAGGGCCGAATCCCCTTCTCAGCAGACACTCAGGCTTCTTAGACACCCTCCCTGCCCAGATCTAAAAGGTTCCTAGGACCTCAGAAAGCGTTTTACTAGACTCGACCTTTTACATCTCGACATGTTCGGTTAAGCCTGGGAGAAGAAAAGGCCTTTTGTGGGAGGCCCTGGGGTTGTGGGGCTCCCCCAGGCCAGCGTAAAACTCACCCCTGCACACCCACCCCCATCTCCACCTCTCTTTCCTGGCTCAGCAGACCCTGCTCCGAGCCACCGCGGTCTACATCCTGCCTCACTGACTGTGTGTGCTTACAGCGTCAAGGGGTGGACGTGATATTTCAAACATCAGATCAGTGCGTTTATATATTGGGTGCCCGGAAATTTTTCCAAATAAACACAGCTTGATTCAACTTGGGTGGGCGGACTTATCAACAGACTAATTCTATAAACAAATGAAGGAATAGCCCCCAAACCGATTGGCTGGTATCAAAAAGACACGTGGAGGGAAAAGCTTGGAGTTTTTCAGCAATGAAATTTTAATTAATGTGGGTGGGCTGAGAACACAAGGACTGTTTATCATAGACAATTTATTTTCCAGGGCTAAGTCAACATATAACAGCAAACTTACAACAATTATTTAACATTTTTAAAGCCATGAAGAAGGGACAGAGCACGGAGCGGCCGGGGAGAGCGGCAGAGCCAGAGGCAGAGGCACGGCTGGCTCCCCGGGAGGGCCCTTGCGGCGCGGGGCGCAGTGCCTAGGTCCCCCGGGTCGTCTGCGTTGCGGGGAGCGCAGCGCAGGCTCTGGCTTGCCATGAGCCACCTCTTCGATCCCCGGCTGTCTGCCCTGGCAGCCTCGCCCATGCTCTATCTGTACGGTCCCGAGAGACCCGGGCTGCCTCTGGCCTTCGCCCCCGCGGCTGCTCTGGCTGCCTCGGGCCGGGCCGAGACCCCACAGAAGCCTCCCTACAGCTACATCGCGCTCATCGCCATGGCGATCCAGGACGCGCCCGAGCAGAGGGTCACGCTCAACGGCATTTACCAGTTCATCATGGACCGCTTCCCCTTCTACCACGACAACCGGCAGGGCTGGCAAAACAGCATCCGCCACAACCTCTCGCTCAACGACTGCTTCGTCAAGGTGCCCCGCGAGAAAGGGCGGCCGGGCAAGGGCAGCTACTGGACGTTGGACCCCCGCTGCCTGGACATGTTTGAGAACGGCAACTACCGGCGCCGGAAGAGGAAGCCCAAGCCGGGCCCCGGGGCCCCGGAGGCCAAGAGGCCCCGCGCCGAGACGCACGAGCGCAGCGCGGAGGCGCAGCCGGAGGCGGGGAGCGGGGCAGGGGGCTCGGGCCCCGCAATCCCACGCCTGGAGGGAGCGCCTGCGGGCCCCTCGCCCCTCCTGGACGGCCCCTCTCCGCCGGCGCCCCTCCACTGGCCGGGGACCGCGTCCCCAGACGAGGACGCCGGTGACGCTGTCCAGGGCGCAGCGGCAGTGGCGGTCGGCCAGCCAGCGCGCACGGGGGACGGCCCGGGGTCCCCTCTGCGCCCCGCCTCCCGCAGCTCTCCGAAGAGCTCCGACAAGTCCAAGAGCTTCAGCATAGACAGCATCCTGGCGGGAAGGCAGGGCCAGAAGCCGCCTGCAGGAGACGAGCTCCTGGGGGGCGCCAAGCCCGGGCCCGGCGGCCGTCTGGGTGCCTCGCTCCTGGCCGCCTCCTCCAGCCTCCGCCCGCCTTTCAACGCTTCCCTGATGCTCGACCCGCACGTCCAGGGCGGTTTTTACCAGCTGGGGATCCCCTTCCTCTCCTATTTCCCCCTGCAGCTTCCCGACACCGTGCTCCACTTCCAGTAAAGCAAACGATGGCGCGGTTCTTCTCCCGGCCCAGCCTGCGCCTCCGCTGAGCGAAAGGCCACAGCTCCCACCTGCGGAGGATTTTAAAATGATCTTTGCCTGGGACGGCCTGTGGGTTCAGGGAAGTGTCACCAACCATTGCGCGCAGGTGGGCGCGCTCGCCTGTCTTCTCCGAAGCAAACTTTTCCCAGCAACCGGGCGCAGCTACAGAGACTTAAAAGATCCCCGCGGGGTCATGGGTACCCGCGGGGACCTCTACCGCGGGAGATTCCTTGACTTTTGGCCTGTCTAATGGAGTGGTCTTCAGCCACCCACCGCAGGTCCTGCGCGTCCCGGGCATGCGAGGGCCCGCAGACTACCCAAGACAGGCCTTACAGGTGCAGTGTGGTCCTTTCCACCGGGGACCTCCATAGGACCGTCGCCTGCTTCGCTGTTGCTGTGTGGGTCAGGCCTTGGTTATGAGGCCATCTGGATGTGGGGTAGTCACAGCTGGGTTTGTTCCTGACTTGAAGTTGTGGAGGTGCCGGGGGTGACCCTGGGTTTTCAGGTTTTCTGGAACATGTAGGGCCTGATTAGGATTTATGACCAATGTTCAGGTACAGAAGCTGATAAACCACCCAGAGCAGTAACACTTTTATTTTAAACAGAGAAGTTTTCTCTTAATTTCTTTCTGGGTAGTAAAAGGAACATGTTTTATTATTTGCATAAATACTTGACTCTAAGCATTGACCTTTGAAAACGCCTGTATTAACAACTTTTATTAAGAAAGTGCACTCTATATAACATCTTCTTGCATTATGATATCTCATTAGCCAATACACATGCAGCTATGTAACCCACAACAGCGGACGGCCTATCCTTTTGCTTTTGTTTTTAAGGGATCAAAATATTTCAAGGCATACCATGAGGAAGGGTGTGAGGGGGAGGGGATATGCCTCAGACAATGTCAGAGTTTTGATTTCCATGTTTTTTCAAGATCCAGGCTTGGTGGTCGCTACATTTTTCAGAAACAGATAATGAAGGACTACGTTTAATTTAAAAAGTTGGGTGAAACAAGCAAAAGTAGATGCAGAGAGAGAGGGATGAATGCGGGGGAAGAATAAGGGGATGTGCTGGTATCAGCTGGAAGGGGCCTCTCCAGGCCCCAGAGGACCTGAGGCTTGATGGCAGGACACTCCTGGCCCCGCACCCCCAGCAGCTTAAAGAGGTGACTGATAGTCTGGGGAGGGGAGCAGAGGTCTGCAACAAAAATCTAATTAAGAATATTGAGATGTTCACAACCAAGTTAGGCTTGGAACTTCGGGAAAATGCACCCAACCTCTATGCCATCGCTAGCTGGATTATCTTCGAGGTCATGAAATGCAATTTTCTGAACCTCTAAGTCACTTTTATTTTATGACATGTGATAAAGACACAAGTAGTCACGCATTCTTAGAAATAGATTGGGAGGGAGGTCTTTTCTCTAAAAATGATGACAAACTTTGAATCCAGAGGGCCTGCTGGTCAATGTGTTGGAAAGGACATTTCAGGCTGACAGAGTGATTGGATAATTCATAGGCATAGAGGTGACTTTTGGAAAATTCATTCTCATATCCATGCTGAACCAGGCTTCCATGACTGGTTTCCACCCAGGCCAGTGGGAAGACTCTGGGAAACTGCAGCCCAGCCTTGACTGGAAGAACTTCCAGGAGGAACCATTGCTGAGATCCAGGCTCACTGTGTTTAACTGAAAATGTGGTGGAAGGGCTGTCACTGGATATTTTGTTATCCCAAACTCTCAGCCTCTGTGAATAAAGTTGTTTTTTCATTAACCTCTCAGGGACTGGTTCAGTGGATTACTGGAGGGAAATAAACAAACAGTGTAATAAGAAAGAGGAGACTGGGATTATATCTGGGAGTCGTGTTGGCATCTCAGGAGGCTCTGGCTTCGGAGGGGTAAACACACAGACAGAGGGGAAGGAGTGAACAGGATGCCGGGCCCGGGAAGTTGCCTCCATATCAGAAAGCACGATGAGTTAATTCTGCCATATTGAATCAGTTTTTAATCTTTCCTTTTTCTTTTTTGTGTTTGACATGCTGTCTTGGGAGGTTTTGTTAATTTGTGATGGCTATGTTTTGAAGAAGCAAATAATTTGATACTGCAATTTTAAAAGAATCATATTTTAAAGCTACCATTCCAAAAAGTATTGTACAAACGTTACTTTTATGACACAGAAAAAATGCAAATGTATCCACTTTGTGTGTTTATACATGCATAAAGATAAATTCTATTTAATCCCCACTTTCATCTTGTTTAGAAAAGCTAAGACAAATAGATAGTGAGGTCATTTTTATGTAATCTATATAATTTCATGTGTATTCCTTCCTCCCGAACCAAAAAGAGGAACTTTGGGTCTTACCAATCTGAGTAACTGTTCTATTGATCCAGATTTAATCGTTGGCTCAAAATTATGGCTCAATAAGGTCAATAGTTTCTGCTCGTAATTAAAACAAAATCCCAGCTATAATTAGGGTGAGCCAGAAGCAAGCTTATCGTTGTACTCTTATGCCATCTGAAGGAATACTTCTCTGCTCTCAACTAAACAAAGGGAACAGATCTGTCTTCTGTAAATGATTTTTGGTTCAAGCCCTGATTACACACACACACACACAAAAACACATACCCACACATATGAGTGCACTGATCGTAATGAGGATATGGCAGGCACATGTATGAAAACTGTGTATACATATGTATATGTTTATATAGGTGTATATACATATCTATACACACATGAATGTCTAGGGGTGTGTGTGTGTGTATTTGTTCTGTGTACATGAATGCTCATAAATTTATCTTTTTTGAATATACCTGAGACTTGGATCAAGTACTGAGTCCTTTCACTTTAACCCAAGTGTTGATACTATTTGAAAGATTTTGTTTTTCTATATAGTTTTGAAAAGTAGATATAATTTCTATATAGCTTTAATAGTTTTGTTTCTCTATGTAGTGTGAACCAGGGATAACTTTATTATTTTGTGTTATTATAGTGAAACTAACAGATTTTATTCAAATGCCGTAGAAGACACCCACTTTAAGAACTTTTCCCTCCGTTCACAACAACAGAGAACTTTACAAAGGACTCTTGCTATGCCTGGCCTCATCTAGTTACTGGCTCTTCTAGAAGCGAATGGCCTCCTGGGCTTCCAATGAACCATAAGAGTTTTGAGAACCTGAACAGGACCTGCTTAGCCATTTTCAGATTTAATTGTGCCCGTTTGAATGGTGGTCTTCACCATTTCACTCAAAGTGGTGAGTGTATACCCGTGTGTGTGTGTTAAAGAATTAGCCACATATAATTATTGTTATAGCTGAAAGCCAGAGCCAGCCTGCCCAGACACTGGCAGGTTAATGTTAACATCGCAAAAGTGGGTGACATTTCCAGTAACCAGCTGCACATGGAGTGAGAAAATCGGGGGAGAGCCATGATTTTGTGCACTTCCTGGCTTCATGGTGGCTGGAGTTTTGCTTCCATGAAATAAAGATTGTTTCATAGAATGAAAAGCATAAATGATAAAAGCAAAGTTTGTCCATTAAAAATAAAGAGCATGAGTTTGTGGAAAAGTAAGATTCTTTTGACTCACATTTAAAGCAGTTTTAAAAATATGCCTGAATAGCCACATGGCAAGCTCTCTCCTCTGCTGGTCCTTATCCAGAGGCCCCAGTGCTGAGTTCTCCAGGGTTCAGGCAGGGGCCACAGGTGTTTACAGTGACCTGGAGTGGGGCCTGATCACTGGAGCGGGCAGTGGTGGGACTTGGGCTGAACTAGGGTGGGGGAAGTTCTGTCCCTTCAGATGGCATCCAAATGCCCATTGCACTGGGCAAATCAAATGTGTGGCTTTTAGGCCAGATGTAGAGTCAAGCTTGGGCTCTCCACCATGGGGTGCAAATGAAATCTAGGGGGACACAGTCAACTCAGGTGTCTTTACACTAGCAGTGGGGGTGGAGAGAGGCAATGGGACATAGATTTGGTCCCAACCTGTTTTTTCCATTAGGTACAAGAATTAGGGTCCTGGCAGGAAATAGAAACCCACTTAGAGGGCTCCATGGAAAGGATCAGGGTGGAAGGACTATTTATGGAGGAGTGGGCTGGGTAAAGGAAACCATCAGTGATCAGCAAGGGTGAGAATGGCTCCGTCCTGCCTCTGCCCGCCTCAGCCCGCAGCGGGTACCACCTTCAGAGCTGGAGTGGAAAGGAGCCACAGTGCTGGAGCAGACAGGAGGGAAGGGAAATACCCCACTTCTCCTCTTCCTCCTTCCAGCCTCATCCCATGCCTCCGATGGGCTGAAACCTGTCAGAAGCCCAACCTACTGTGGAGCCCAGGTAATGCTGTCCACAGGGATCAACCTGAAGAGGAGGTGAAGAAGGGCTGAGAGTGGACCCAGGAAGGGCTGGGCAGGCTGACTGTGACCAGCACACTGGGGGTTCTTCTGCTGGGATCAGGAAGTTGCCACAGCCCTCACCACACCTTGATGTACAAGAGCCAAGGTTGGGATGTCCCAGTCAATGCTTGTGGCTGCATGTGGAGTTCCAGAAGATCGGAATCTCCCATCTGGCAAGCTTCCAAGAGAAGCAGGCTGTAAATACTAATCTGGGTCCCTCTTAGGTGGGCAGGGCCTCGGCCTGAACTGAGCTCCAGAGAAGGCCTGCCCTGGCCATGCATCTCTGCCTGGATGTCTTGGAGCCTGAGAAGGTGCTGGCCTGCCTGCGATTGTGCATGGTAGTAGTGTTTTTTGTTTTTTGTTTTTTGTTTTTAAGGCTGAGTCTCACTCTGTTGCCCAGGCTAGATTACAGTGCTGTGGTGTAATGATAGCTCACTAGCCTCAAACTCCTGGGCTCAAGCCAGCCTCCTGCCTCAGCCTCCTGAGTTGCTGGGACTATACATGCACAGTCTTACACTTAGCTTATTTTACAATTTTTGTGTTTGCAGAGAGGGGTCTGGCATGTTGCCCAGTCTGGTCTCGAACTCTTGACCTCAAGTGACTCTCCCACCTCAGCCTCCCGAAGCACTGGGATTACAGGCGTGAGCCACGGCATCTAGCCTTCACTGGGTTGTGTGACTGATGCTGTGCTGCCCTTGTAGAATGTGTGGACCACTTGTTCGCGAGGGCATCCTCAAGCCCAATCCAGAAGAAGTTGGGATGAAAAAAAGGTCTCCACCCCAGGGCAGTGTCTGTGTTAAGCCCACTTGGAAGGGTGAGGAACAACACCCTGGAGTTCCTGAGGTCATGTGAACTTCAACAGCATGAACTTTAAGGAACAGCTCATGCCTTTGCAATGTGCAGCAGAAAGTATTACGAACCTCATGCCATCCAGAGCTCTTGGCTTCTCATTTCTCCCAGGTAGTTGGTCACGATCTCCTATCCACCTCTTCCAGGTCTGCCCCTACACACCCAACAATGGGAACAATCGCTGTAATTGCATCTTACTGATGCCTTACACCTCAGTAATTGATCCAGTCGGGGTGGGGTGGCCCCGGAAGAGGGTTCCTTAACCTGGAGAAGAGTGTGGTCTCGGAGCCCATCAGATAGAGGCTAAAAAAGCAGCTGAGCTTTCACTTGCTATTGACATTGGCACAGTGACCTAACTCTTTTGTCCCTTAACTCCTGGCATGGGTACAAATAACATTAGCAACTGCTTCATAGAGCTGTCATGGGGCATAAATTAAATGATGGTTATATGTTCATGACAACAGCCTGCCCTGGTTCTCATCTGTAAAATAGGAAGAATAATCTCTCCTCCTCCATAGGATCTCATCAGAGTTAAATTACTAGATGTTTATAAAATATCCGGCATACAGAAAACACTCAAAACATGCTAGGTCTTATGGCTGTTTACAGATGTAACCTCTAGTCTGCATTTGTGACTTCTCTGTTCAGCAACAAAATCACGAACCAACAGCACTGCTCATGTTAGAGAATTCTGTGGAGAACAGAAGGCTCCTGGGGCTGATTTCTCCAGTCCTCCTACCCGGGCAGGCTGGGATCCATTTCATCTTTTTGTTGCCATGTTTCCTCTCTTGAGATGATCCAACCGTTTGAACACGAAACCAAAAGCAAAATAAGCTGCTACACACGGCAGGGAATCTTAGGAAAACCATAGGAGAGATAATTTTCACAGACTGGAGGAGGGCAACATTCCTTTGGTGCTTCTTTGCTTTGCCCGGGCGGTACAAGGAGCTGAGAGGAGACTTCCCAGGGCTGACTGTCTAGCCACTGTGAACTCAAGGGCCTTGGGAATGAATACAAGTCTTTATTTCTGCCCCCCCAGCATGGAGACCATTCCTATAAGCCAAAACAGAGGCTCCACCCCTCTCCTGGGGAGAAAGGGCCTAGCCTGGAGGAACAGTTTTCCCTAAACTCACGCACTTCATAGCCCGCCTTATAAAGTGTAAAGAGTATTTCTTTTCAATGCTGTGGCTAAATATAGCAGGGCTTGGTCAGCTAGAACATTTTTAGAAAGCACATTACAAATCAGGAATGTTTTGGAGAAATAAATAAACTTTCCCACATTTTTGGACTTTGAGTCGGTCCTGCACCCTCCATCTTGAGAGCATGACTGGTGGGGAAATGATGAATAATTCATCAATGGCACTGCCCAGGGCTCTTTTTGGAACCCTGAGTATACTGGATATTCTGCATTGACTGAAGTTATGGGACAAGGATGGACGTGCAGGGAGACACTCTCGGGGGAGGGCAGCCCCCTGTCTCCATGAGGGCCACTCATGGCATAAGGAAGAGAAACAAATGTATCTCCAATGTGTTGCATTTCTGACCCAGCCATTTTGGGAGGTGTTCACTGAAGCATCTGAATGTGATGAGAAGAAACCTGTGAGGCTGTGTTTCCCACCTGCTCTGCACCAAGAATGACCTGGGAGTTTTGGATTTGTACAGCACCTGTGTCCTGACCTCAGACCATGGTTCACTTGGCCTCTGGTGAAACCAGACAGGTGTATTTTTATAAATTCCTTAGGCAATTATATTGATTCTGCAACCAGAGCGGACAGCCCCTGCAGTGAAGTATAGATGCCACTGGGTGCATTTGTAGGGGTAGAGAGAAGACGTACTCAGCATTAGCTATCATTTCTTTCTTTTCATCTATGCATATTTATATACAAGTTTTGTTTGTTCAGAGTAGACTCTCACCATCTCTCTATGACCTCAACTACCCTTTCCCTTTATTCTGTGTAGATTTGTCTTTCAATAAAATACCACTGTAGAAGTTATATGTGTTCATACAGGAAATGCATAATATTCAGAAAAGTGGTAAAAAGGGAACAAACCTGTAGCAGCACAATTACTTGTAATAATCCTACCTCCAAGAGTGTACACTTGGTATTTCCAGTGTATTTTGGTATTTCTTTTGGTATATCATCATTCTCTAAGTTGTTTTTATTTCATTAATGGTACCACAATTACCACCACCACCACCACAATTATCACCATCATCATCATTACCACCACCATCATCATCATCATCACTATCACCACCACCACCATCATTGTCATCATCACCATCATCACCATTATCACCACCATCACCATTATCATCACCACCACCATCACCATCATCACCACCACCACCATCATCACCCTCACCATCATCAGCATCATCGTTATTTACCACCATTATCATCACCACCACCACCACCATCACCATCACTATCACCATCATCACCATC
>NC_045450.1:71263789-71273566 GCF_002776525.5 Piliocolobus tephrosceles
CGTCACCCTCACCACCATCATCACCATCACCATCACCATTATCATCACCGTTATCATCACCCTCACCACCATCATCACCATCACCACCACCATCATCATCACCACCATTATCATCACCCTCACCACTATCATTATCATCACTATCATCATCATCACCACCAGCACTATCATCATCATCATCACCAGCCTTGCCACCGTTGTCATCATTACTGTCACTAAGTTGCATCTCAACATTGCCTGTGCAGTGCACTGGGGACAGAGAACTCTGCAAGTCACATTTCTTTTACTTTAATTGCTGACAGCTTGGTAATGGAAAGAGGTGAGTGAAAAATATTTATTTATTAAAAATTTTAATTTTGATATAATTGAAGATTCACAGGAAGGTGTGAAGAAATGTATGGAGAGGTGAAAGAGACTTATTTTGTACGAGAATTTTCATATCCACTTTCTCATTCTATTTTAACCACCTTCATGTGAGGTAGGCATTACCATTTTCTCCACTTACACACACTCTAACACAGGGACACTCAGAGAGGGTTAGGTGGCTTTTCTTAAGGCACATGGCTAGTCAGTTTCAGAATTAGTCCTGAAATTGAGAGTCCAGCACTCCCAGCCCTCTGGTTCATTCTGACCTCCTGCTGTGGCATCTGGCACCAGGGATTGGGAACAAAGACTTCTGCCAAGTGACCCCTGGTTGGCAAGTCCAGTCAGTGACTTTGCTGTCCTCTCCATCATTCTCATGGGGGAACCACGCTGGCTTCTCTCTCTAGGCCTTGCCAGGATCTATTTCTGTTTTCAGGTTGATTTTTATCCTTCCTGAAATTACAGGAATAACTGTTGGTTAGAATTGTGACTTCTGTTGTCTGTGTAAACCATTGAATCTCCATCTGGGCTAAGCACTGAAATCACTCTGTGTGTGTGTGTGTGTGTGTGTGTGTGTGCGCGCGTGCGCGCTGGGGGGAGCAGCTTTAAAAGTGCTGGCAGCAGTGTTGCAACCCCAAATGGTATTTCAGAAACCTTCCCAAATGATTCTAATGTAACTGATTTTGGGAACCAGTGGTTTTGACATCATTAAGGGAAGACTTGAGGTCAAGTGTCCAGATTATTCAGAAAAACCACTTGGCATGAAGGAACAAAAAAGTGGGTTCAGGGCTGAAAGAAACAGCCCAACTGTTTGGTATTACACAAGCCCTGTACCCTTATCTCCTTGTCCTCACTCTTGGGAGAAGGATTGAGCACACAATCTTTGCCCTCTATCATTTAATCATTTCAACAACTCCAGGAGGTTGGCTAAAGTCTCTCCGTTTGACAGATAAGAAATTGAGGCTGGGGTGCGGGACTTCATGAGCAGCATACAGGAAGAGGCTGAGTCAAAAATTGAGGTCAATTTCTTCTAGAACCCTTGCTGTCCCTCACACCATCTTCTATGCTGCCCATCCTAGAGTTTCACAAATGTTAAAACACATTTCAGTGCGGCATAAAGGAAGTGCATGCATTTAGGAATATCCCTAGAGGAAGAGCGTGGCTTACATTTTTCCATGGTGAAGAACATGCCTTTTACCTAGTGGTCTTTGTAATCAGCATAGTTTATCATTTCTCATCTAACGAATAGTGATTGTCATTAGCTGTCAGGCTGTGATATGCCTTAGGAATATGTCAGTGAACCAGACCCAGGTCCTGGCCTTCAAGGGCTCATATTCTGGTGGGAAAAACTAGAGAAGCAAATTGACATGCGCCATCTAAGGCAATTTGGACATTTATGGTTACTCAAAATCTTTTAAACACTCTTCAGTTTCTGATAGATTCCCATACTTTAAATCCTACCTTCCCAAAATAAGCAGGAAGAAAGTCCTGCTTGTCTCTGTGTGCTAGCCATCTGGAGTCAACCACCGAGATAGGCAGGGTTGAACCTTGGATTTCTCAGGAATGCAGGTGAGCAAAGGGGAGGGCATGGTATGCTGGCTTTGCTGCTGTGGACCGTGGAGGTGGCCCTGGAGCTGATCGCTGTGGCAGCCACTTTCTGTGTGATTTGAAGGCTTCTGATCCTAGAAGAGGCAGCAGTTTCCTTGGTGCTCATTTCTGCAGTATAGTGCAGGGAGTCAGCCTCAAATCTATTTTGTAAGTTTTGCAAAGATTCTGTGAGCTGTGTGCATCCCTTAATATAAACACTTTCTGTGTAAATGAAGGAGAGTTTGAAGTAAAACTAAAGCCAATAAGAATGATAAGATATATGAGGGGCTAATAGTAATTTTAATATTTTCTGATTGCTTGGCCTCCGCTTGGATTGTTCTAAGCACTTTACATGTACACAGTATTAACTCATTTACTTTTCCCTGTCAGTTAGGAACTATTGTTTTCCCTTATTTGTAGATGGATGAGGTAACAGAGGTTTAAAGAGCTTAGTTATTTGCCCAAGTTCACACAGCTAGTAAGTGGCAGGGCTGGAGACTAGATTCAGACTCCCTGGCTTTGGTGCCACTGTACTCCACACCTCCCATTGTTTGAAGCAGCCTTCTATAGCATGAGGGCTCCTTGCCGCCATCCTTATGAGCCAAAGAAGTAGAGCAACCAACTCATCCCAGTTTGCCTGGGACTTTCCCAAGTTATTATTGAAAGCCTGGGTCCCAGGAAACCCTTTTGTCCTGGGTAAGTTGGGATGGTTACTCACCCTAAGGAAAAGTACTCCATAGTCACACTATGGAGAAGTGTTTCTAACCCAATCCTAAAGGATTAGTAGAAGCCACTTGTACATGTGTTTTCTCCAGGAAGACCTGAGCAGGGACTGGAGCTTCTTCCTCTTTTTATCCTCAGCACATGACCTAGGGCATGTTCTCTGCCAGGTGCTCAATGTGTAGTTGTTGAGTGAGGAGATGAAGCAAAACTTGTGTTGAACATCACTACACCCAACATGTGAAAAACACTGGTAGTTTATTCTTATTGAACGATGACCAGATGCCAGGAACCTAACTGAGTATGGAGGATACGTCTGTGAATGACACACAGGCCTTTGCCCACACAGGGCTTTCAGTAGGGAAGACAGTCAATAATGGGATGATGATGGTGATGATGAGGATGCTGATGCTGAAGATGATGATGATGATGGTGATGAGGATGAGGATGATAGTGACAGTGATGAGATGATGGTAATGGTGATGCTGCTGAAGATGATGATGATGATGATGGTGATAATGATAATAGTGATGATGATGATGGGTGATGATGAAGCTGATGATGATGATAGAGGATGATAATGGTGGTGATAATAATGGTGATAGTGGTGATGATAATGATGATGGTGGTGGTGATGATGATGGTCAGCTGTCAAGCTCTGTGCTGAGGTCTTTATATGCATGTTCTCTTTAATTTTCAAGCAAACCTAGAGGGTAAGTACTATTGTGTCTACTTTACTAGTGGTGTTCTACTCTTAGTTCCTCCAGGTGGAAAAGCCAGTCCTTGGCAAAGTATCATACCAGGTAGGTGCACCTATCTTTAAAGTTCTTAGCCACTTTTTGGTATCATCTAACCAGGCATGAAAGAAAGTATTAGGAATACAGGGCCAATGCTTTCAGACTCACCTCATAAAATGAAAGAGACAGACAAGGAAACACCCTCTTATCAAACAGCATCCTACACAGAAGTCCTTGGTCTGCACAGCACATCACAACCATCTAGGGAACTTAGCAAAATGTGATAAGTGGACCGTGCCCTCAGAGATTCTGATGTATTTGGCTTGACGTTGGTGCACGCTTACCTGGTGATCTTAGTGCACAGTCATGGGTGGGAGCCATTAATCTTATAGAATATAACACTGGTCTAGTACAGTGGTCCTCAGTTGAGGGCAACTGGCAATGTCTAAAGACAGTTTTGGTTGTCATGACTGACAGAGGGATGCCACTGTTACCCTACAAAGCACAGGACAGCGCCTCACAGCAGAAAATTGTCTAGTTCAAAATGTTAACACTGCTGAGGTTTCAGAAACCTTGTATAATCCCTCTTTGTGAGGTCCTGACTCTGAAGAATGGTAATGGTGTAAGTCACGTTTCTATTATCTTCTCATCCCTGTGAGAAGTTCATAGAGCTCTGGGATTTTGAAGCTAAAAGGCATAGAATACCTCTTAAGCAGGGCTGCCTTTTATGACCTTTTAGACCAGTGAACCAAAAAGGGAGTAATTTAACAATGTTTAATGGCCACATTAAAAATAGTAATAAGAAACAAGTGAATAAATTTTAGTAATATGTTTTATTTAACCCTACATATCCAAAATACTATCAGCCAGGCATGGTGGCTCATGCCTGTAATCCCAGCACTTTGGGAGGCCACGGTGGGTGGATCACCTAAGGTCAGGAGTTCGAGGCAAGCCTGACCAATATGGCAAAACCCTGTCTCTACTAAAAATACAAAAATTAGCCCAGCGTGGTGGCAGGTGCCTGGAGTCCCAGCTACGCAGGAGGCTGAGTGGGGAGAATTGCTTGAACCCAGGAGGCAGAGGTTGCAGTGAGCCAAGTTTGCGCCACTGCACTCCAGCCTGGACAACAGAGTGAGACTCCATCTCAGACAAACAAATAAACAAATAAACAAATAAACAACAAAATACTGTCATTTCATCATGTAATTGAATTGAATAAATTATGGCTACTTTACTTTTTTGGGTTTAAGTCTTCAAAATCCGGTTCATCGTTTGTACTCACAGCACATCTTGGGTTAGACTGGCCGCAGGTCATGTGCCCAAGATGCACCTCCAGTGGTCCCTGCATTGGACAGTGAGGCTTCTGTCTCCCTTGGATTGCCTCTCATGCACTGTTATAGAATTCTGGAGCTCTTTATGGACCAGTCACGCTGGCAATAAGGTAATTATTTGCTATTAGTATGTTTTGTATCTGTCTCCCCCCACTACTCATAAGCTCTAGGGAGGCAGAAGTTTATTCTCTTTGCTGCTGCCACTTTTTTCTAGAGCGTCTAGCCTAGTGTCTGCCACACAGTGGGTGCCCCAAAACTACTTGCTAAAGGATGAATTTTTCCCTTATTGCTGACTCTGTTGCTGGAGTGAAAGTCCCCAGCTCATTACAACCAAGTGCTTGGAGTATAATAGACAATAAATGCTTGTGGCACGGATGTAAAATCTTGTGAAGGTGCCCTCTTCCTCTCCATGTTTCCTTCCTGCTTCTGAAGGCTCCTTCGGTCCAGAGGCACCCCCAGCCCTTTACTCACTCAGCTCTGGAAGGAGGGGGTGGGAGGGCTGATCTGATTCATAAACAACAGTAGAATTAATGGGATATTGAGACCCAGCCTGGCTCTTCTTTCCCCTGGCAGTGGGGAAATTCTATGTTGTTCCTTTGCGCACTGACTTTTAGAAGGGGCTGCCCACATCCACCCTAATAATGGATGGGGGCTTCAGCGGTCCCAGGCTGCCGTAGCTGCGTGGGTGGTTCTGTTGCTCACTGTGAATCTAAGCAAGCCACCAGCTCCCAACCGAGCTTTCATAACAAAAGTTTTGGCTTCTCTTTGCCCAAGTCTGTCATTTCTCAAGTGGTTCAGAATTCAGACAACTTCCTAGTTTTACTGGAGAGAACTTCAGAGGGGCAGTGGGGGGAAATGAACTCCCCCAAGACACAAAATCTGATAGTCAGGGCCGACGGGGGGCTCTCAGTGCCCAGTCTAGGGGTGCATTGGGTTTCGGCTGTACCTCATATAAGAATGCTAACCGGATGGCAATGCTCAACTGTGGAAGACCTCCCTGAAGAATGAAAGAGCAGGGCAGTATTTACACCACCATGGACAAGACCCAAGGGCTTTTTTTTTTTTTTTTTTTTTTATCTACACAACTTCCTGGAGGGACAGGGAAAACTTTCAAACTGCAGATTCAAACTCTGGATTTATAGGATTTCCAGGGAGTTGTGTCCCCTTCCCTTTTGGTGAGAAGGATGGCCTCGGGGAACTGCAGTTGTGATGAAGGGGTTTGGGGAATGGGATAGGAACAAGGAGAGGGGGTGGCCCCTGGGGACTGGGAGAAACAGTAAAAGTCCTTCGAGCTCCATTAAGAGCAAGTGGCTGTCTTTCCCGGCAACAGAAATTCTCCATGGGGCCCATAATTTATATGGCAGAGCTGAGCTTGAAGTCAGGCCAGAGACACTGTGTTCTGCATGGGCACATGATTATGACGTGTGTGGTGGGGTGTGTGTGTGTGTGTGTGTGTGTGTGTGTGTCTGTGTGTGGCAAAACTGGGGGCAGAAAGAGGCTTTTGGGGGGATTTAGAACCTCTACCTTTGACTCGATCTATCCTCAAATGGAGAGAGATCCCTGCCAGCCTCCCGGCACCCTCCCTTCCTCTCCGTTTTAAAACTATCCTCTAAGTTCTTGAGTCAGTGTCTCTGAGGGCTTCCCAAGCCTTTGTTTTCATTAGCAAAGCAATATGTAATAATAGTTGTTAAAATAATTGTATTTCTGTTTTTACATCTGTAAAGATTAAGTTAAACAGTATGAAGCCCATTAAACTATTTCATGACACGCTGCTGTAAATTGCCCTTCATTCCCACTGCTACTATTATTCCAGAGTAAACTTCAGAGATCGGGCGGCTGCCATGAAGGGTTATTTATAGCGGCTCATTCATCAATAAAAAACTTCAAAAGGAATCTGTTATTCTTCTATTGAGAAGCCAAAGAAAACTCACATAAAGAGAACCCCGTTAAGAAACAAAGTAGAGGCAACCGCAAGACATTTAGTTAAGTAAAATCCTGATTTCTAACAAATACCATGTTGCAAAAAGAGATTGCCGGCAACGTGAATCCATTTAAACAACTCGATTCCCATTGGATAGTTAAAAGACGCTGTTAAGCAGTTGTATTTACGTTGGCTTCAAAGGGCCAAGGACCCCTCTTTGGGTTTAAACATGTACTAAGTTTGTGATCTCCATGTAGCAAAGCGATTCTTTTCATCTTCGGCAAGCCCAGGGGATGGACTCATCCCAGTGCTGACTGCTCATGATCTGAACCTGCAGTGGCTTTGGCTTTTTGTGGGAGGCTGTATTGTGGATTGAGGGAGAGTATCCAGCCGTGGGAGTAGAAGGCACTGGGTACTTGCTAAATTTTTGGTGCCATCCTTTAGAAGTAGGTATTATTGGCTCTGTTTCGCAGGTGAAAAAACTGAGGTTGAGGTGGGCTAAGTGTATCCATCAGACTGGACAGAAAACATGACCCATCAATGTGGCCCCATCCTTGGTGACATCTTAGAATGGCAGTGATTCATTTGGTCTCAGACCTTGAAGTGTGACTAGCTGCAGCCACCCGCACATTCATAGACATAACAACCGCCAGACACCTGGCACACCCATGAAGACACACCCTAAGATGTCTGCGGAGATCCCCACACGACAAGAACACTGGCATTTCTTTGCTTCTCCATGCCCCAATCCCAGACCCGTTCTGGCGCACAGGAAGCTGGTTACGAAGGTATGCAGTGGAGACGGTTTGCAGAAAGAACACCGAGTTTGCCGGACTCCGTGTTATGGAGATATTTTGTACTTGTGGGGGTGGGGGGTGGAGGCTGGAGCATGCCCCAGAGACCACACAGTCATGAGGATTCACAATTATCCAGCAATTAGCAAGTGCTGGGAACCCTGCCCAGTGAGAGCTGACAGATCTTCTGTCATTTATTTTTCCCAAGCCTGTGAGGTAAGCACTAACATTAGGCCCATTCTACAGATGAGGGAACTGAGGCTCAGTGAAGTCACTGGCTCCAGGTTACATGGCTGAGAGGACACAGAAACAGGGCTCTTGCCTGTGTGCTTGGTGGGGACTCTCCCCTCCTCTCGTCCCTGTGCCTGTGGTTAGCTAAGAGGAGCCCAAGGCTCTGGAGTGGGACAGGGGATAGTGTTTGGCTGTGTTGCTTGCTCACTGCTCTGAGAACCAGCAGAGGGGCTGAGGTGAAAACTTCACTCCTCCTTGCCAAGCTGTGTACCTTGAAGAAGATATGCCTTTGGGGTTTGAAGTGGCGCTGGAGCCAGCCCTATCTGGCAGTCCTGCTTTGCTACTTGCTAGTAAGTTATTCAGCCTCTTGGAGCCTCAGATTTCTCATCCCTTAAACGAGCTAATAACACTGAGGTAGTGGTGAGGGTTAAATGGGATGAGGTCATGTATCTGCAGTGCCTGGAACATCATCGGAAAAACAGCCAGCACCAACTGAGCGCTCAGAGCCTGACAAGTACAAACTCCTGCAATTCTTCCTGCAAGCCTCTGGCGGGAACTGCTACCATCCTCATTTTACAGGTGGGGCAACTGCGCCACAGAGAGGTGGAGTAGTTTGCCCAACCTCATGCAGTGGTAGAACTGGGAGGCAGACCCAGGCAGTTTGGCACCAGAGTCCATTCTCCAGGCACCATTCCATTCTCATTTGTCTCAGTGGCAGGTTCTCAGCAATAGGGTTAGATGGCTGCTGGCATTCAGATAGCTCAGACAAGACAGAGGTGAGAGTCGGCATTGGATTCTAGAAAAGCGTTGGCCACCCGTGAGTTTTTTGGTACAACCCCAGGCGTGCCATCCACAGGGATTCACGGAGTCATGCTCTAGAATGGTGCCCTGGAGTTGTGTAGCGTGTGCGGCCTGGGAAATGGGCGTCATGAATCCAGTCACGGGCATGGCTGCCGTTCATCTGGTTGAGTGACCCCCAGCAGGTCCCCATGTTCTCTGGGCTTTATTTCCTCACCTACTAAATGGAGGTTGGCTTCAGTGATGGCCAAAAGCTGTTTGGTCACTGCATGCTGTGGATCTCTGCCATTTGAACTTAGAGACAGTGAAACATGCCCGACCACACATACCTGTTCAAGAGTCCAAACTTTGATTCTAAAAGGGCACATGCTTTGCTTTCGTTAGAGGCTGAGTCGGGGCCTCATCTCTGGTGCACAGAGCATGAAGATGCTACTTTTTTTTTTTTTTGGTGGAAGCCATTTTGGTTTCCCATACAGGGCTACAGGAAGAATTTTGGAGGGAGTCTCTCATTGCAGGTGGAGGCCAGAGCTACATGGAAATGCTGCCTTTTGCAATTTCCTGCAATGCAGTTACGTGCCTCCAAGAAGAACAACGGTGACTACAAAGACCAGAACGACTTCATGGCACCGTTAGCTGTAGTTTTCAGTTCCTGGCTTTTGGCATGTGGGAGGGAGACCCGTGCTTGTTGGATGGAGTGAGAAACTAATACCCATCCAGGCATGGTGTTCCAAACTTGTTCTGTTGGATCTTTTCCTTAGCCCTGTGATTAGCCCTGGATGAATTCATCTGCTTTTTGGACTCACTGACCATCTCACACTGTTTTTAACATGCTTGGGGTTTGATAAAACTGGAAAGATATTTGCCAAGTCCCTTTCCCCTTCATTTTTAAACCCATGTGGATTTTAGGAGGAATTTAATCCATATGTTTCTGATCCATGTACTCTTAACTCATCAGAACCTTGTTTCAAAAGCTATTTGATGTCCAACGAGTTTTTGGGGTTGGGTTTTAAATCTTTTAAAGTCTTCCCTTACCGGCTTTGAAATGAGATGTTGCCTTTTGCCAAGCATAAATGAGCTCCCAAGTCGAAAAAAGGTTCATGTTTGGTTCACAGTTAGAGAAATGTGAATTCTCAGTGGGCTGTGACATGAGCAAGACCTGCTCTCTTTTCAAGACCTGTCAGGGCACTCCCCCAAATCATGACCACAGCCTTTGGGGCCAGGAGCCTTCTCATTGGCTGGGTGGACAGCCTTTGGGGCTAGAAGCCATCTCATTGGCTGGGTGAAAAGCCTTCCAG